>NC_091362.1:12497592-12550092 GCF_038502225.1 Cherax quadricarinatus | reverse complement strand
GGAGATGTCCTGTCTAAGGGCAATGTGTGGTGTAAATATTATGCAGAAAATTCGGAGTGTGGAAATTAGGAGAAGGTGTGGAGTTAATAAAAGCATTAGTCAGAGGGCAGAAGAGGGGTTGTTGAGGTGGTTTGGTCATTTAGAGAGAATGGATCAAACTAGAATGACATGGAAAGCATATAAATCTATAGGGGAAGGAAGGAGGGGTAGGGGTCGTCCTCGAAAGGGTTGGAAAGAGGGGGTAAAGGAGGTTTTGTGGGCGAGGGGCTTGGACTTCCAGCAAGCGTGCATGAGCGTGTTAGATAGGAGTGAATGGAGACGAATGATACTTGGGACCTGACGATCTGTTGGAGTGTGAGCAGGGTAATATTTAGTGAAGGGATTCAGGGAAACCGGTTATTTTCTTATAGTCGGACTTGAGTCCTGGAAATGGGAAATACAATGCCTGCACTTTAAAGGAGGGGTTTGGGATATTGGCAGTTTGGAGGGATATGTTGTGTATCTTTATATGTATATGCTTCTAAACTGTTGTATTCTGAGTGCCTCTGCAAAAACAGTGATAATGTGTGAGTGTGGTGAAAGTGTTGAATGATGATGAAAGTATTTTCTTTTTGGGGATTTTCTTTCTTTTTTTTGGGTCACCCTGCCTCGGTGGGAGACGGGCGACTTGTTCAAAAAAAAAAAAAAAAAAAATATATATATATATATATATATATATATATATATATATATATTATATATATATATATTATATATATATATATTATATATATATATTATATATATATATTATATATATATATATATTTTACTATTGTATACTGCAGAATTTACCTAAGCAAACATAAAGCTTTTTTTATTAAATTTATGGAGGAAGCTCTAAACCTGAAGGGTTTAGAAGGTTTATTTGATATAAGGAATGGAAATACAGCTCTAATTCCTTGTATGAAGAGCTCTTCACCAGGGTAAAGAAACTTCAAAAAACTTTTAAAATTTGCAACCATTTAAAAATAAACTATTTGCCCCTTAATTACCTCAGGTAATCCAAGTTTTCCTTTGTTTTCATATTTGCTGAGTCCTTCAGCATAACTGCATGACATTTTGACTTCTCCTGTATATCAAATTGGATTTTAACCTCTCTGGCTGATGTCTCTCAAACTGGTTTTTGACTTCTCTCTGGCTGATGTCTCTCAAACTGGCTTTTGACTTCTCTCTGGCTGATGTTTATGTACCACACTGGTTTTGACTTCTCTCTTTGTACCACTGGCCTCAGAAATTCTTGGCTGATAGTCTTAACACCCTGCTTGTCCTTTGACTTTTCCCTGGCTCATGCCTATGTAGCACAATGGCCTCTTGACTGCTACACCAAAATGGGAATAGCCAGCGGTGGTGTGGTTTCCATTCCTAAAAAAAGAACACACTGATAGTTAGTAAAGGTTCAAAAATTATCTACACAATATTTACAAAAGTAAGATATCAGTTTAGAAGAAAGGCAGATGACACTGAAGATGGTTGATAGAAGGAAGAGGAGACATGATAACCACGTATGGTTGTAAATTGAGGAAAGAATAGAGTCAAAGGTACGTATTTTCTTCATAGAGTGGTAGATTAATGGAATGAATTAAAAAAGGAAGTAATAACTGCTATTGCTATGGGAAATTTTATAAATTAAATGCTACATGTAAGGGATACTGTATAAATTAAATACTACAGCTATGGAAAATATTATAAATTAAATGCTAATCTATGGGAAATTTTATAAATTAAATGCTAATCTATGGGAAATTTTATAAATTAAATGCTACATGTAAGGGATACTGTATAAATTAAATACTACAGCTATGGAAAATATTATAAATTAAATGCTAATCTATGGGAAATTTTATAAATTAAATGCTAATCTATGGGAAATTTTATAAATTAAATGCTACATGTAAGGGATACTGTATAAATTAAATACTACAGCTATGGAAAATATTATAAATTAAATGCTAATCTATGGGAAATTTTATAAATTAAATGCTAATCTATGGGAAATTTTATAAATTAAATGCTAATATATGGGAAATTTTATAAATTAAATGCTAATCTATGGGAAATTTTATAAATTAAATGAACAAATATACCCATAGCTTGTTGGCTGGCACACTCAGCTCACACACTGAGGTCTGGGGGTCGACCTCCAGTGCAAGTGGAAATATTAGGATGTATTTCCTTAAGACATTTGCTGTCCCTGTTCACCTAGCAGTAAAATAGGTACCTGGGTGTTAGTCGACTGGTGTGGATCGCATCCTGGAACAAAAATTACCTAATTTGCCCGAAATGCTCTGCACAATGAGCATTTTCTATACAGTATGTCACTGATGTCACCTATGGTATGTATGCCTTGTACATGGACTTGTAGAAATAAAAAATTATTATTATTATTATTATTATTATTATTATTATTATTATTATTATTATTATTATTACTGAAGGCGAGTCACCATCATAACTTTGCGTCTATAGCTAGTAAGTTTATTAAGGTGCAGGTATACATAAATACAATTCCATTAATTATCATACACAGCAGCATGTGTAGATTACCTAGGATAACCCCCTAAAAAAAGCCAGCCTTATTTCCATTGGGTAACTACAAATATGTAACTGAACTAGCCTCTTGACTTCTCTGAGTGATGTTTGTGCCACACTGGTCCCTTGACTTCTTCCTAGCTGATGTCTATGCACAGTATTGGCCGCTTGACTTCCCTCTGGCTTGTATGAATGATAGCTTTTTCTTTTTTTTATATTTTACCTTTGTTAGGGTTTATAGGGTCACCATAACTCACGCCGCATTAGCCCTGATTTCCTAGTTTTTGGGGAGGAAATAATATACAAAGTTGGAAGGCATATGAGAAAGGAACAAAAATTCCATCGCGAATAGAAATAGGAACAAAAAAAAGTTTCGAATTAGGTCAAATGGACCCCACACTACACCCCAGCAGTGCAGGACGTCCACAGTACTGAGTTAGTAACCGGCTTGACCCAGGCCGTTGAAGTCCGTGCGGACGGATGTATACTGACGAGTGTCATGGGGAAGAGAGCTGTTATTAAGTAAGTAAGTAAGTAAGTAAATTTATTCAGGTATACACAATACAGTTACATAGAATTATCATACATAGCAACATATGTGTAGAGAACCTAGGATAACCCAAAAAAGTCAGACAGAGTGACTTATTTCCATTGGGGTCCTTTTACCTTATTATTATAATATAAAGGTTATAATATTTTCTTATTATTCTATAATGAAGTTAACATCTTATTTTCTTACTAAAAAGACTATATACTACAAGAGGGTCATTAAGACTATCTACAATACGAGGGTCATTAAAACTATCTACTACCCGAGGGTCATTACGACTATCTACAATACGAGGGTCATTACTAGGGATAAGCTAAAATTTACACGTATTTTAGCTAAAAAAATAGAAAATCATTCCCCTCCCTTTCTGTTGCTTCATTCATCAGACACTTTTTGGCAGTCTTCTTGAACTGGTTCAAGCTATGACTGGCCTTGACATTTGTGGGTAGTCTGTTCCATTCCTTTATTGCTGTACAATAAAAGGTGTTTGAAGCCTGGCCACTGACTGTGGGTACTACAAAGTTGTGCTCTCTCCCCCTAGTACTATGATTGCTTTGGTTCCCAACCTTGACAAAATTGACAGCAAGATATTCTGGACACTGTTCGTGAGCAATTTTATAAACATGATTTAGCTTCAGTTGTTTTACTCTGTCTTCAACATTCAGCATATCCAACTGCTGTAATTCATCCTGGCCTACATGTTCTCTTGGTCCCAGCCCCAGGATGAATCTTACGATTTTGTTCTGGGTGATTTGCAGTCTATCTTTCAGTTTTTTTTTGTCAAGGCAGAGTACCAAGAAGAGCAAGCGTAATCCATATGGCATTGTATAAGGGCTAGACATAGGGTCCTGCAAGCCTCAGTAGGTAGACACTGTGCTTGTCTATACAGGAACTTCACTCTGGCATTCGCTTTCTTTACTACACTGTTCCCTATCAATTCTCCTGACATGCATGGGTCAAAGGGGATTCCCAGATATTTAACTGATGAAACCAAAGTGATGGACTCCCCATTACACTGAACATTAAAATTATTTACCCTTCTCAGTTTATGTTTCGTTCCAAAGAGAATGGCTTCAGTTTTCCCTAGGTGTAATGATAGTTTGTTGTCTACTAACCATTTGCTGCAGGACTCCAGTTCCAGTGTTAAAACATTAGCAATATCTTGTGGGTCTTTACCTGTCACTAACAGAGCACTGTGATCTGCATACAGTAGGAGTTCGCACTTGACACTGATAGGCATATCATTGACATAACATAAGAATAGTAAGGGACCCAGAATACTACCTTGGGGAACTCCACATGTTATCGGCAGGGGTTCTGATTCCGTTTTGTTGATTTTGACTATTTGTCTCCTGTTGCTAAGGTAGGACTTAAACCAGTCTACAGAACCTATACCGATAGCTTGAAGTTTCTTACATAATATATTGTGGTTGACAGTATCGAAGGCCTTTTGCAGGTCTAAGGTTACCATACCTATGAGGTTCCCTTTTGACATTTCAGTTCTCAGGTAATCCATCAGATTAATAAGGGAGGTATCGGTTGAGTAGGATCTTCTAAAGCCCGATTGATAGCTATGGAGAATGCTGTTGTCATTAAGGTACTTAACTACTTGAGAATACACCGCCCTCTCCAGAATTTTAGATATTATACTGAGTATACTAACAGGTCTATAGTTGCTTACATCAGACCTATTATTTTTCTTGAAGATAGGAGTAACTCTGGCCTCCTTGAACCCCTCCGGTATGGTATTAGTGGTGGTTGATAGATTTATTATGTGAGCAATAGGGATTGACAGTTCAGAAGCACCATCTTTTAGGAACTTAGACGGGATGTTATTACATTTAGCAAATAATAATAATAATAATAATTTCTTTATTTACTATAAGTTCATGAGAGAGCCACAAAATTTGATTAACACAAGCCTATCCGATGTTATCCTGACGCCAAATGACTTCGAACAGGCGATAAATGACATGCCCATGCACTCTGCCCCAGGGCCAGACTCATGGAACTCTGTGTTCATCAAGAACTGCAAGAAGCCCCTATCACGAGCCTTTTCCATCCTATGGAGAGGGAGCATGGACACGGGGGTCGTCCCACAGTTACTAAAAACAACAGACATAGCCCCACTCCACAAAGGGGGCAGTAAAGCAACAGCAAAGAACTACAGACCAATAGCACTAACATCCCATATCATAAAAATCTTTGAAAGGGTCCTAAGAAGCAAGATCACCACGCATCTAGAAACCCATCAGTTACACAACCCAGGGCAACATGGGTTTAGAACAGGTCGCTCCTGTCTGTCTCAACTATTGGACCACTACGACAAGGTCCTAAATGCACTAGAAGACAAAAAGAATGCAGATGTAATATATACAGACTTTGCAAAAGCCTTCGACAAGTGTGACCATGGCGTAATAGCGCACAAAATGCGTGCTAAAGGAATAACAGGAAAAGTCGGTCGATGGATCTATAATTTCCTCACTAACAGAACACAGAGAGTAGTCGTCAACAGAGTAAAGTCCGAGGCAGCTACGGTGAAAAGCTCTGTTCCACAAGGCACAGTACTCGCTCCCATCTTGTTCCTCATCCTTATATCCGATATAGACAAGGATGTCAGCCACAGCACCGTGTCTTCCTTTGCAGATGACACCCGAATCTGCATGACAGTGTCTTCCATTGCAGACACTGCAAAGCTCCAGGCAGACATCAACCAAATCTTTCAGTGGGCTGCAGAAAACAATATGAAGTTCAACGATGAGAAATTTCAATTACTCAGATATGGTAAACATGAGGAAATTAAATCTTCATCAGAGTACAAAACAAATTCTGGCCACAAAATAGAGCGAAACACCAACGTCAAAGACCTGGGAGTGATCATGTCGGAGGATCTCACCTTCAAGGACCATAACATTGTATCAATCGCATCTGCTAGAAAAATGACAGGATGGATAATGAGAACCTTCAAAACTAGGGAGGCCAAGCCCATGATGACACTCTTCAGGTCACTTGTTCTATCTAGGCTGGAATATTGCTGCACACTAACAGCACCTTTCAAGGCAGGTGAAATTGCCGACCTAGAAAATGTACAGAGAACTTTCACGGCGCGCATAACGGAGATAAAACACCTCAATTATTGGGAGCGCTTGAGGTTCCTAAACCTGTATTCCCTGGAACGCAGGAGGGAGAGATACATGATTATATACACCTGGAAAATCCTAGAGGGACTAGTACCGAACTTGCACACGAAAATCACCCACTACGAAAGCAAAAGACTTGGCAGACGATGCACCATCCCCCCAATGAAAAGCAGGGGTGTCACTAGCACGTTAAGAGACCATACAATAAGTGTCAGGGGCCCGAGACTGTTCAACTGCCTCCCAGCACACATAAGGGGGATTACCAACAGACCCCTGGCAGTCTTCAAGCTGGCACTGGACAAGCACCTAAAGTCAGTTCCGGATCAGCCGGGCTGTGGCTCGTATGTTGGTTTGCGTGCAGCCAGCAGCAACAGCCTGGTTGATCAGGCTCTGATCCACCAGGAGGCCTGGTCTCAGACCGGGCCGCGGGGGCGTTGACCCCCGGAACTCTCTCCAGGTCTCCAGGTAAACAGGCCTAGTTGACATCAATGACATACTACTATATAGAAAGCCACTTGTTATGCTGAACATTTCGGGCAAATTAGGTCAGTGTTCCAGGATGCGACCCACACCAGTCCACTAACACCCAGGTACCCATTTTACTGGTGGGGAACATAGACAACAGGTGGAAAGAAACACAAAATATTTACCCAACCCACTTTCAGTGCTTCCCTAACAATAAGCTCTGATAAATCTAAACCCCTCTCACTCATGTATTTATCCAATTTAAACTTAAAACTCCCCAAGGTTTTAGCTTCAATAACCCTACTAGACAGACTGTTCCACTCATCAACTACCCTATTTCCAATCACTGATGTTCACGACTTAATTCATGTCTACATAATAACTCACTATGATTTTAACCACACACACACACACACACACACACACACACACACACACACACACACACACATACACACACACATACACACACACACATGGGGGGCCAAGATACATGGAGGGCTAAGATGATGGAGGTGGTACTGGAAAACTTTATGTACCAACACGTAAGGGACACTACAAGAGAGAGAGGAGAGGATGAACCAGCAAGACTGGACTTAGTATTCACCTTGAGTAGTGCAGATATCAAGGACATCACATATGAGAGACCCCGTGGGCCAGCGATCATGTGGTTTTAAGCTTCGAATACACAGTTGAGTTAAAAGTGGAGGGAGAAGCAGGAAGGCCAGGACAAATGAAACCAAACTACAAGAAAGGGGACTACACGGGAATGAGGAACTTCCTGAACGGGGTTCAGTGGGACAGAGAACTGACATGGAAGCCAGTTAATGAGATGATGGAATATGTAGCAACAATATGCAAGGAGGCTGAGGAGAGGTTTGTACCCAAAGGTAACAGGAATAATGAAAAAGCCAGGACGAGCCCATGGTTCACCCAAAGGTGCAGGGAGGCAAAAACCAAGTGTGCTAGGGAATGGAAGAAATATAGAAGGCAAAGGACCCAGGAGAATAAGGAGAGCAGTCGTAGAGCCAGAAACGAATATGCACAGATAAGAAGGGAGGCCCAAAGACAATATGAAAACGACATAGCAGCGAAAGCCAAATCTGACCCGAAACTGTTATACAGCCACATCAGGAGGAAAACAACAGTCAAGGACCAGGTAATCAGGCTAAGGAAGGAAGGAGGAGAGACAACAAGAAATGACCGTGAAGTATGTGAGGAACTCAACAAGAGATTCAAAGAAGTGTTCACAGAGGAGACAGAAGGGGCTCCAGAAAGACGAAGAGGTGGGGCACGCCACCTAGTAGGGCTCTGGTGGCCTGGTGGCTAATGCTCTGGCTTCACACGGCGAGGGCCTGGGTTCGATTCCCAGCCAGAGTAGAAACATTGGACGTGTTTCTTTCCACCTGTTGTCTATGTTCCCCATCAGTAAAATGGGTACCTGGGTGTTAGTCGACTGGTGTGGGTCGCATCCCGGGACACTGACCTAATTTGCCCGAAATGCAGAGCATAACAAGGGAGTTTCTATATAGTAGTATGTCATTGTTGTCAGCTAGGACTGTATACCTTGTACATGTACTTGTAGTAAATAAAGATATTATTATTAGTGCTGGACACAGTGCACACAACCGAGGAAGAAGTGAAGAGGCTTCTGAGCGAGCTAGATACCTCAAAGGCAATGAGGCCAGATAACATCTCCCCATGGGTCCTGAGAGAGGGAGCAGAGGCACTATGTGTACCCCTAACAACAATATTTAATACATCTATCGAAACAGGAAGATTGCCTGAGGCATGGAAGACAGCAAATGTAGTCCCAATCTTTAAAAAAGGAGACAGACATGAAGCACTAAACTACAGACCAGTGTCACTGACATGTATAGTATGCAAAATCATGGAGAAGGTTATCAGGAGAAGAGTGGTGGAACACCTAGAAAGGAATGATCTCATCAACAGCAGCCATCATGGTTTCAGGGATGGGAAATCCTGTGTTACAAACCTACTGGAGTTCTATGACATGGTGACAACAGTAAAACAAGAGAGAGAGGGGTGGGTTGATTGCGTTTTCTTAGACTGCAGGAAGGCGTTTGACACAGTTCCACACAAGAGATTGGTGCAAAAACTGGAGGACCAAGCAGGGATAACAGGGAAGGCACTACAATTCAAAGTTTATTCTCTATAAGGATTACAATGCTGAGTATACAGAAATTTGGTTATTGTTTGGTTTACATGTAGTAAAATTGTGATTACAGAGTGTACCACTAGAACGCTTAGCATGGCTAGGCATTTCGGGCATACTTAGTTTTATTCTTAATTGTAAAATATTACAAATTATGAGGTAAGTTGGTATTATGGCTAAGTGACTAAATACTAGTTTGTGAGTTTAGCAATGTGAATGCTTTTGTTTTGGCACAGTATATAGTTTTAGTATTGGAATATCACAGGATTCATTATTTTAAGACTGAGATTAATATTTCTGTTTATGGTCAAATGAGTGAGCGAGTGTAAGTGTGAACCACCAGGTGGTATTCGTGTAGTTAGTTGACGGGGTGTATCAGGGAGATAAGATGTTTTCTAATGGTAGTTTTGAAGGTGATGAATGTGTCTGCAGTTCTAGAGTTCTCAGGTAGGGTATTCCAGATTTTAGGACCTTTGACATACATTGAATTTTTGTAAAGGTTTAGTCGGACACGGGATCAGGGAATACTTGTCAGGAAGACAGCAGCGAGTCATGGTACGTGACGAGGTGTCAGAGTGGGCACCTGTGACCAGCGGGGTCCCACAGGGGTCAGTCCTAGGACCAGTGCTGTTTCTGGTATTTGTGAACGACATGACGGAAGGAATAGACTCTGAGGTGTCCCTGTTTGCAGATGACGTGAAATTGATGAGAAGAATTCACTCGATCGAAGACCAGGCAGAACTACAAAGGGATCTGGACAGGCTCCAGACATGGTCCAGCAATTGGCACCTGGAGTTCAATCCCACCAAGTGCAAAGTCATGAAGATTGGGAAGGGCAAAGAAGACCGCAGACGGAGTACAGTCTAGGGGCCAGAGACTACAAACATCACTCAAGGAAAAAGATCTTGGGGTGAGTATAACACCAGGCACATCTCCTGAAGCGCTCATCAACCAAATAACTGCTGCAGCATATGGGCGCCTTGCAAACCTCAGAACAGCATTCCGACATCTTAATAAGGAATCGTTCAGGACCCTGTACACAGTGTACGTTAGGCCCATATTGGAGTATGCGGCACCAGTTTGGAACCCACACCTAGCCAAGCACGTAAAGAAACTAGAGAAAGTGCAAAGGTTTGCAACAAGACTAGTCCCAGAGCTAAGAGGTATGTCCTACGAGGAGAGGTTAAGGGAAATCAACCTGACGACACTGGAAGACAGAAGAGATAGGGGGGACATGATAACGACATACAAAATACTGAGAGGAATTGACAAGGTGGACAAAGATAGGATGTTCCAGAGATGGGACACAGCAACAAGGGGACACAGGTGGAAGTTGAAGACACAGATGAATCACAGGAATGTTAGAAAGTATTTCTTCAGTAGCCAGCAAGTGAAATAGTTTGGGAAGCGATGTAGTGGAGGCAGGATCCATACATAGCTTTAAGCAGAGGTATGATAAAGCTCACGGTTCAGGAAGAGTGACCTAGTAGCGATCAGTGAAGAGGCGGGGCCAGGAGCTCGGACTCGACCCCTGCAACCTCAACTAAGTGAGTACAACTAGGTGAGTACACATACATACACACACACACACACACACACACACACACACACACACACACACACACGCACACTCACACTCACACACACACACACACACACACACACACACACACACACACACACAGAAGAGTCATAGGACTCGACCCCTGCAACCACAAATAGGTGAGTACAAATAGGTGAGTACACACACACACACACACACACACACACACACACACACACACACACACACGCACACGCACACGCACACGCACACGCACACACACACACACACACACACACACACACACACACACACAGAAGAGTCACACAGAAGAGTCACAGGGATGTTAGGAAGTATTTCTTCAGCCATAGAGTTATCAGGAAGTGGAACAATCTGGAGAGTGATGTAGTGGAGGCAGGATCCATACATAGCTTTAAGAAAAGATACGATAAAGCTCAGTGCAGGGAGAGTGGACCTAGTAGCGACTAACAAAGAGGCGGGGCCAAGAGCAGTGAATCGACCCCTGCAACTACAAACAGCAGAGTACACACACACATGTAGTGTACAACATGATTATTGGCAGATATTACAAGGACCCCAATGGAAATAAGTCACTTTGACTTCTTTTGGGAGTTATCCTAGGTAATTTACTCATACATATATTACTAGGTATGATAATTGTAATTATATGTATCTGTATCTAAATAAACTTGCTTAAGGTGGGCAGCAGCACTGTGTCTGCCTCATACATACTTGAACCTAGGATGACTTCTCGTGTTATATTGTTTAATATTTTTATTTTTATGCAGACATGCATAGATGCCGTTTGATCCTCTAGCCTTGATGATGTTGGAAAATTTCACATGCACTATAATGTTATTCTTTGACAACGTTTCGCCCACATAGTTGGCTTTATCAAGTCTCAAACAGATTTGTTTTGTGACGTAATACAAGCCTACTGTTAGGGCGAAACGTTGTAAGTAAAGGATCGTATTATACTGCACTGGTGTCTATTTTTCCATCGTGTCGGATTTTATACCATTTATCTTCTTAAAGACGTCAATAAAAGTTAATTAGCATAAAATGAGTACATCAGATAAAGGACATTATGAATATTTTAACAATACTTCAAGATATCCCTGTTTCTCTTTCTGTAATTTCAGATTCTTTGGCTTTTTTTCTTAAAGTGTTTTATATTAAAAGTGGCCTTGACATGATCAGGTAACCCTCTCATTTCTTAATCATTTTGCAGTGGAAAATGTTGAGGCCTGACCACCTACTCTTGGTATTAAAAACTTTGATAGCTTTCCTTTCTAGCTATCATACTGGTTTTGCTTCATAATTCCGACAAAATTTGCAGCAAAAAAAATTAACACTGATTTTAGCAATTTTGTATACACTGATGATTTTCAGATGTTATCAGCGAAGCAACATTGGGTTTGGTTAGTACTTGGATGGGTGACCTCCTGGGAACACCAAATCTTATTGTCAATAACCTTTTTCAAGGACCACAGTGGAAATCAGTCACTTTGTCTGACTTTCTTGGGTTAAAGTAGGTGATCTACACATATGCTGCTATGTATGTTGCTATGTATGTTGCTATGTATGTTGCTATTTATGTTGCTATGTATGTTGCTATGTATGTTGCTATGTATGTTGTATTTATGTTGCTATGTATGTTGCTATGTATGTTGCTATGTATGCTGCTATGTATGCTGCTATGTATGCTGCTATGTATGCTGCTATGTATGCTGCTATGTATTCTGCTATGTATGCTGCTATGTATTGGTCACTGTGATAACTAGAGAAAGCCTCTTCCGATCGGCTCTAGACTTTCAATATAGCTTCAAAAATAAGTTAGACTAGTACATGAGTAGGTGGTGGGTGAGTTAGACTTGCCTAGCATGGGCCTGCTGCAGTGTTCCTTCTTATGTTTTTTTTGTTCTTATAATGGGTCCAAGGAATGGGGGCGTCTGGAAAAAAGTCACAGAAAATAAGTTACAATTTTGGTTAGGAAAAAAGTCACATTTTATTTAAATACCATGAACAACAAAAGTGATAAAAAAATATTTTAAATCAGTTATTAACTGACAGAACATGACTAGTACACGTTGACAACATAATTTATATAAGATGGCGTGACACATACCCATATGTAAAAAAAAATCAACTTTTATTCAATTTCTTAAGGCGCATAACGGAGATAAAACACCTCAATTACTGGGAGCGCTTGAGGTTCCTAAACCTGTATTCCCTGGAACGCAGGAGGGAGAGATACATGATTATATACACCTGGAAAATCCTAGAGGGACTAGTACCGAACTTGCACACGAAAATCACTCACTACGAAAGCAAAAGACTTGGCAGACGATGCACCATCCCCCCAATGAAAAGCAGGGGTGTCACTAGCACGTTAAGAGACCATACAATAAGTCTCAGGGGCCCGAGACTGTTCAACTGCCTCCCAGCATACATAAGGGGGATTACCAACAGACCCCTGGCAGTCTTCAAGCTGGCACTGGACAAGCACCTAAAGTCAGTTCCTGATCAGCCGGGCTGTGGCTCGTACGTTGGTTTTTTCGTGCAGCCAGCAGTAACAGCCTGGTTGATCAGGCTCTGATCCACCAGGAGGCCTGGTCACAGACCGGGCCGCGGGGGCGTTGACCCCCGGAACTCTCTCCAGGTAAACTCCAGGTAAATGAAACAAAAATATTTAAATCAGGCATTTATTGACAATATATGACATATAGATTGAAAACATCTTACATAACATCATGACATATTACAAGTATATTTAGTGTTACCTTACGTTTGTATTCTTAATTTTTCTCCTGTGACATTTTTTCCTGTGACTTTTTTCTGTGACTTTTTTCTGTGACTTTTTTTCTGACTTTTTTTCTGTGACTTTTTTCTGTGACTTTTTTCTGTGACTTTTTTTCTGTGACTTTTTTTCTGTGACTTTTTTTCTGTGACTTCTTTTTGTTCTGTGACTTTTTTTCTGTGACTTTTTTTCTGTGACTTTTTTCTGTGACTTTTTTTCTGTGACTTTTTTTCTGTGACTTTTTTTCTGTGACTTTTTTTCTGTGACTTCTTTTTGTTCTGTGACTTTTTTTCTGTGACTTTTTTTCTGTGACTTCTTTTTTTTCTGTGACTTTTTTTCTGTGACTTTTTTTCTGTGACTTCTTTTTTTCTGTGACTTTTTTTCTGTGACTTTTTTTCTGTGACTTCTTTTTTTTCTGTGACTTTTTTTCTGTGACTTCTTTTTTTTCTGTGACTTCTTTTTTTTCTGTGACTTTTTTTCTGTGACTTTTTTTCTGTGACTTCTTTTTTTTCTGTGACTTCTTTTTTTCTGTGACTTTTTTTCTGTGACTTTTTTTCTGTGACTTCTTTTTTTTCTGTGACTTTTTTCTGTGACTTTTTTTCTGTAACTTTTTTTCTGTGACTTCTTTTTTTTCTGTGACTTTTTTCTGTGACTTTTTTTCTGTAACTTTTTCCCCTGGACCCGGACTGGGCCCAAACATTTGTGTCAACAAAACAAGTTTCAGTGATAATCTAGTAAGAAATTCGTTGAATTCGGAACAATAGTAATAAGTTTTTAGTCATGAACTCTGAGTTTTGACTATATAGTAGAGTTACAAGTGGAGAAGGTAACAGGAACTGAAGGGGACAGGCCAAACTATAAAAGGGGGGACTACACAGGTATGAGAAACTTCCTGCAGGAGGTTCAGTGGGACAGAGAAATGGTAGGAAAATCAGTAAACGAGATGATGGAATATGTGGCAACAAAGTGCAAGGAGGCAGAGGAAAGTTTTGTTCCCAAGGGAAACAGAAATAATAGGAAGACCAAAACGAGTCCTTGGTTTACCCGAAGGTGTAGGGAGGCAAAAACTAAGTGCAACAGAGAATGGAAAAGGTACAGGAGGCATAGGACCCAGGAAAACAAGGAGATTAGTAGAAGAGCCAGAAACGAGTATGCGCAGATAAGGAGGGAGGCCCAGCGACAGTATGAAAACGACATAGCATCGAAAGTCAAATCTGACCCGAAACTGCTGTATAGCCACATTAGGAGGAAGACAACAGTCAAGGACCAGGTGATAAGGCTGAGGAAAGAAGGTGGAGAACTCACAAGAAACGATCAAGAGGTATGTGAGGAGCTCAACACGAGATTTAAGGAAGTATTTACAGTAGAGACAGGAAGGACTCTGGGGGGACAGACCAGATGGGGACACCAACAAGGAATACACCAACAAGTGTTGGACGACATACATACAGATGAGGAGGAGGTGAAGAAACTGCTAAGGGACATCGATATCTCAAAGGCAATGGAACCGGACAACATCTCTCCATGGGTCCTTAGAGAGGGAGCAGATATGTTGTGCGTACCACTTACCACAATCTTCAACACATCCCTGGAAACTGGGCAACTACCTGAGGTATGGAAGACGGCAAATGTAGTTCCCATTTTCAAAAAAGGAGACAGAAAAGAGGCACTAAACTATAGACCTGTGTCATTGACGTGTATAGTATGCAAAATTATGGAGAAGATTATCAGGAGGAGAGTGGTGGAGCACCTGGAACGGAACAGGAGTATAAATGCCAACCAGCACGGATTCACGGAAGGCAAATCCTGTGTCACAAACCTTCTGGAGTTTTATGATAAAATAACAGAAGTAAGACAAGAGAGAGAGGGGTGGGTTGATTGCATCTTCTTGGACTGCAAGAAGGCCTTTGACACAGTTCCTCACAAGAGATTAGTGCAGAAGCTAGAGCATCAGGTGCATATAACAGGAAGGGCACTGCAATGGATCAGAGAATACCTGACAGGGAGGCAACAACGAGTCATGGTACGTAATAAGAACATAAGAACATAAGAACGAAGGAACACTGCAGAAGGCCTACTGGCCCATGCGAGGCAGGTCCAAGTCCCTACCGGCTTAAGCCAATGCACCCAACCTAGTCAGGTCAGGTCACATTGACTCAAGGGAGGAACACGGCAACCGACCCGTTAGCACAAGCTATCAGGTCTAACTCACACCCACCCACATCTACTCATGTATTTATCCAACCTATTTTTAAAGCTACACAACGTTCTGGCCTCTATAACGGTACTTGGGAGTTTGTTCCACTCATCCACAACTCTATTACCAAACCAGTACTTTCCTATATCCCTCCTGAATCTGAATTTTTCCAACTTAAAACCATTGCTGCGAGTCCTGTCTAGGCTAGATATTATCAGCACACTATTTACATCCCCTTTATTTATTCCTGTCTTCCACTTATAAACCTCAATCATATCCCCCCTAATTCTACGTCTTTCTAGAGAGTGCAGTTTCAGGGCCCTTAGTCTATCCTCATAGGGAAGGTTTCTGATACATGGGATCATCTTTGTCATCCTCCTTTGTACATTTTCCAGAGAATTTATATCCATTCTGTAATACGGTGACCAAAACTGTGCAGCATAATCTAAATGAGGCCTAACCAAGGATGTATAGAGTTGAAGAACAACCTGAGGACTCCTATTATTTATGCTTCTTGATATGAAGCCAAGGATTCTATTAGCTTTATTGCGAACACTTATGCACTGTTGTCTTGGTTTCAGATTACTGCTAACCAGAACTCCTAAATCTTTTTCGCAATCCGTAATATTAAGATCTACATTATTTAGTTTATATGTGGCATGGTTATTGTCCTGTCCAACATTTAGAACTTTGCATTTGTCTATATTAAACTGCATCTGCCACTTCTCCGACCACTGCATCAGTCTATTCAAATCTTCCTGGAGTGCTCGAATGTCCTCGTCAGAATGAATTCGACGGCCTATTTTGGTGTCATCGGCAAACTTGCCGATGTCGCTCTTTATGCCCTCATCTATGTCGTTTATGTAGATTGTGAACAGCAGGGGGCCCAACACTGACCCCTGTGGAACACCGCTCGTGACGCTTCCCCACTCTGATTTCTCCCCATTTATGCAAACTCTCTGCTGCCTATTTGTCAACCATGCCTCTATCCAGGAAAAAATTTCTCCTCCTATTCCATGTGCTTTAATTTTCCTCAATAGTCTCTGATGTGGGACCCTGTCAAAAGCCTTACTGAAGTCCATATACACAATATCATATTCGTTACCATGATCTACCTCCTCAAATACCTTAGTGAAAAAAGTTAATAAATTCGTAAGGCAGGAACGTCCCTTTGTAAAACCATGCTGAGATTCGTTGATTAATTTATGCTTTTCAAGGTGGCTACGAACTGCCTCGGCAATTATTGATTCCATAAATTTTCCCACTATGGAGGTTAGGCTTATTGGTCTATAGTTCGAAGCTAAGGACCTGTCACCTGTTTTGAAAATAGGTATCACATTTGCCATTTTCCACTTATCTGGCACCATGCCAGTTTGTAGTGATATGTTGAAAAGATTAGCCAAAGGTGTGCTAAGCTCCTCTTTACATTCCTTTAGAACCCTTGCATACAGTTCATCAGGGCCTGGGGATTTGTTAGGTTTTAATTTATCTATTTGCCTAAGGACCATGTCACTTGTGACCCTAATAGTGCACAGTTTATTATCGTCCTGTTCTACATAATTTATCATTACTGGAATATCACTGGTATCCTCCTGTGTAAAAACTGAGAGGAAGTATGTGTTAAAAATTCTACACATTTCCTTATCACTGTCAGTGAGCTGACCCGAGGAACTTTTGAGTGGGCCTATCTTGTCCCTGATCTTACTTCTGTATACCTGAAAGAATCCTTTTGGGTTAGTCTTCGATTCTCTTGCAACTTTAACCTCATAATCTCTTTTTGCTTTTCTAATTCCCTTTTTTATTTCTCTCTTTAACTGAATATATCGATTTCTTAATTGCCCCTCTCCTCTTTTGATTTGCCTATATATGCCTCTCTTTTGACCAATCAGATATTTTAATCTATTGTTCATCCATTTAGGATCATTTTTGTTTGATCTGATTTCCCTATTTGGAACATAATTTGACTGAGCAGCTAGAACTATGCCCTGGAAAGCATCATATCGGCAACCATCACCACCTACCTGACCCCTAGTCAGGTCATTCCAGTTCAGCCCACCTAAGTAATTTTTCAGTCCTATGAAATCAGCCAAGCGAAAGTCAGGGACGGAGACTTGATTGCCATTATTAGGGGAATTCCATGATATGTTAAAACTGAGTGATTTGTGATCACTCTCCCCAAGCTCATCATTAACCTCAAGATTATTAATTAGTGTTTCCCTACTGGCAAGAACCAAGTCAAGGAGGTTATTTCCCCTAGTTGGCTCTGTCACAAACTGTTTTAAAAAACAATCCTGGATCGTATCAAGAAAGTCACCCGACTCTAAATTTCCTGTCAAATTGCTCCAATCAATCTGTCTATAGTTGAAATCTCCCATTAGCACAACATTTTCGTATGTAGATGCCTTACGAATTTCGTCCCATAGAAGTTTACTGCACTCCCTATCAAGATTTGGGGCCCTGTAAATCACACCCAAAATTAGTTTTTCTCGGCCCTCGAGAAGCTGTAACCAAACAGATTCAGTGGCTGACGCTTCTAATTTAATATCTTGTCTAACACAACAATTTAAATTGTCTCTGACATACATCGCTACTCCACCACCTTTCCTGTTGACCCTGTCAGTGTGGAATAATTTATAGCCTTGTATATGATGTATCACAGTGGGCACCTGTGACGAGCGGGGTCCCACAGGGGTCGGTCCTAGGACCAGTGCTATTTTTGGTATATGTGAACGACATGACGGAAGGGTTAGACTCAGAAGTGTCCCTGTTTGCAGATGATGTGAAGTTAATGAGGAGAATTAAATCTGATGAGGACCAGGCAGGACTTCAAAGAGACCTGGACAGACTGGACACCTGGTCCAGCAAATGGCTTCTCGAATTTAATCCTGCCAAATGCAAAGTCATGAAGATAGGGGAAGGGCACAGAAGACCACAGACAGTGTATAGGCTAGGTGGCCAAAGACTGCAAACCTCACTCAAGGAGAAAGATCTTGGGGTGAGTATAACACCGAGCATGTCTCCGGAAGCACACATCAATCAGATAACTGCTGCAGCATATGGGCGCCTGGCAAACCTGAGAACAGCATTCCGACACCTTAGTAAGGAATCATTCAAGACACTGTACACCGTGTATGTCAGGCCCATACTGGAGTATGCAGCACCTGTTTGGAACCCGCACTTGATAAAGCACGTCAAGAAACTAGAGAAAGTACAAAGGTTTGCAACAAGGTTAGTTCCAGAGCTAAGGGGAATGTCCTATGAAGAAAGATTAAGGGAAATCGGCCTGACGACACTGGAGGACAGGAGGGTCAGGGGAGACATGATAACGACATATAAAATACTGCGTGGAATAGACAAGGTGGACAAGGACAGGATGTTCCAGGGAGGGGACACAGAAACAAGAGGCCACAATTGGAAGTTGAAGACACAAATGAGTCAGAGAGATAGTAGGAAGTATTTCTTCAGTCATAGAGTTGTAAGGCAGTGGAATAGCCTAGAAAATGACGTAGTGGAGGCAGGAACCATACACAGTTTTAAGACGAGGTTTGATAAAGCTCATGGAGCGGGGAGAGAGAGGGTCTAGTAGCAACCGGTGAAGAGGCGGGGCCAGGAGCTAGGACTCGACCCCTGCAACCACAAATAGGTGAGTACAAATAGGTGAGTACAACATTACAGTGTAGTTATATGTTATTATTAGTTCTTTAAGAGTTATATAAAATACCTGGAGATACCTGGAGAGAGTTCCGGGGGTCAACGCCCCCGCGGCCCGGTCCGTGACCAGGCCTCATGGTGGATCAGGGCCTGATCAACCAGGCTGTTACTGTTTGTCGCACGCAACCCGACGTACGAACCACAGCTAGGCTGATCAGGCACTGACTTTAGGTGCCTGTCCAGTGCCTGCTTGAAGACAGCCAGAGGTCTATTGGTAATCCCCCTTATGTATACTGGGAGGCAGTTGAACAGTCTTGGGCCCCTGACACTTATTGTGTTGTCTCTTATCGTGCTAGGCAGAGTCGGGATATTATCCCAGAATGGCTGGCAATATGCCACTGTATGTATAAAATACTTTGATATTTCTTAATAGTAACAGAATAGTACACAGAATGAACGCCCTCAGGCACGGCATACAAGCTCAGTAATATGATATACAGTATTCAGACCCACGGGGCCACATACCTCTGTGCGCTGATACACATAAATTAACTTTTCTATACCTCTCTTCCCACACGCTACTAATTTTGATGCTGAACATTAGTAATTTTACCAACTACAATTTTCCCTTCTTGTGGTTTTCTACAAATATTCTGAGCCTCAGAATACACCTGCGTTATCTACTGAATTAAAACTGATGGTTTGTGCTCTGATGCTGTTACTGTGACTCCAGTGATCATGTTATTAAGGACTCGATGTAACAGTGCAAATCACGAGTTACTTAAAAGGAAATCCATGATTTTGCTACCTGACATGGTTTCATTTACCATTTTGTGAGGCATCAGCATACACGTACCAAACCTAAACGCAACAAGCATGAGCTAAACATAACGTAATCGTGTATATGGGCCAACAAACACCTCTGATGAGAGGTGGCCATGCAAATCACATTTGAAAGCTGGAAATATGTACCAACTGGAACTGGTTCTAAGGATTGGTTTAGCCTGTCCGAGTAAGTGAAAGAGAGGACCATCTCTCCAGAACGAGGCCAGTATTAACAACGCGTTCACCTCACGACAACAACAGTCGCCGCTATCTACCATCATTTCGAACACCGGCAGTAGTTCCCAGAAGGTGAAGTAATTGCAACCGTCTTGAGTAACTGTAAGCTGCTGTAAGGTGGAGGAAAGTGTGGGAATATTTTACTAAAATGCTAAGTGTGAAGAAGGAAGGGATGAGAGAAAGAGAGAGAGTTAGGCCACCTAAGGTCAAGAAGTTGCCACCTGCCACTGGATAGTGCACTCGACTAGTAGATACGAGATAATATTTGAATTTCAAGTGGGAGAGTAACATCTGTACATAGAATAACGAGAGTAACAGGAAAGGCAAGACAAACGAATGAAATCAGGTTAGTGATGTCATGAGCTTGTTGTATATACATAGTTTGCATTATATATTCATGTCTAATAATGGGTACTTGGAGAACATGGTTGTATTATGGTAGATTATTATTATTATAATCAAGGGGGAAGCGCTAAACCCGGAAGATTATACAGCGCCTGGGGGGGGGATGTGGAAGGCATTCAGGCTTAATTCGGGGAACTGGAGCACAGATCCAATTCCCTAAATCAAGAGCCCCTCACCAACATCAAGGAACCTTCCTTGAGGGGTATTATGGTAGAGCCTCTGTTATTGACTACACAACGCCAACTCTCCCACCGAGGCTTTAACAAGGCGGATCAACAGTGCTCAAAACAGGTGGCGCGACCTTGGTAGTACAGTATATATATTTAGTAACATTTCACCAGGGAAACTGAGCATCAATACCAGCGCAGGAAGGTGTGATATAAATGTTATTAATGTCACAAGTAGAGTTCATTAGGTTGATGCATTAACTGAAAGGTATGTTAATCTACTATCTTTATTATGTACCCCGTACCCATCCTGTGATCGGTATTAAAAATATTACAAAGGCGCATAATGGGTCCAGGGATTAGGCACCAAAATTTTGATATAAGCAAGTAACAATGGTAATAAATTATTTACAAGATTATATCCGGTTACAGGAAGAGCGAAAACTATATAAACGGAATTAAGGTGTGAATTATTTTGACTGGTTAATGTGATGTTAAACAACGTATGTATGGAGCACAAGAGAACTATATACATTTCAGTTGTTTTATTTTATTCATTGATTGTCTGTCGCAAGAAAGTGTTGGAAACGTGTGTCTAAGCCGAGGTATGAATGATGCTTGATGAAGAGATGTCCTTGAGAAGGATACAGACTGCAAGCATCACTCTCTCTCTCTCTCTCTCTCTCTCTCTCTCTCTCTCTCTCCACAATGCTATTTCTCGGTTGCTTCCCTTGTAAAATTCAGTACTTTGTTCTCTTCATTCGTTTTTAAAGTTTAAATAATCTATTCCAATCTAACGTAACAAACCCAATTAGACCTAATGCAACCTAACCTAACCTAACTTAACCTAACCTAACTTAATTTAACCTCACCTAAACTAACTTAACAAACCTAACCAGCCTTATGTTAATAAATAGTATCTGAAGGACTGCAAGTGTTACAACATTAACATTGAGTACAACGTCAAAAACAACTGACATAGTGAAATGTGGACAAGTTTAAGTGGTGAGCCATGTGAAGCAAGACGTTGAAATGGACGTTTAGCAGCAAGAATCAAGTGGTACGTTTAGTTTAACATCTTTGTTATGCATCCAATACCCATCCTGTGGGTGGTAATAAAAAGATTACAGAGGTACATAATGCGTCCAAGGACTGCACCGCAAAGTTTTGATACCTGAACAAGTTACAGTGGTAAAGAACTCTTTACATGTTTATATCCGGTCACAGTCTTAATGAGTTATTTATGCAGACATTAATTAGGCCACACACACACACACACACACACACACACACACGTTGCGTTTTCCTAGACTGCAGGAAGGCCTTTGACACAGTTCCCCACAAGAGATTAGTGCAGAAGCTGGAGGATCAGGCGCACGTAAAAGGAAGGGCACTGCAATGGATAAGGGAATACCTGACAGGGAGGCAGCAACGAGTCATGGTACGTGAAGAGGTATCACAGTGGGCGCCTGTTACGAGCGGGGTCCCACAGGGGTCAGTTCTAGGACCAGTGCTATTTTTGATATATGTGAACGACATGATGGAAGGAATAGACTCTGAAGTGTCCCTGTTCGCAGATGACGTGAAGTTGATGAGAAGAATTAAATCGGACGAGGATGAGGCAGGACTGCAAAGAGACCTGGACAGGCTGGACATGTGGTCCAGTAACTGGCTTCTCGAATTCAATCCAGCCAAATGCAAAGTCATGAAGATTGGGGAGGGGCAAAGAAGACCGCAGACAGAGTATAGGCTAGGTGGACAAAGACTACAGACCTCACTCAGGGAGAAAGACCTTGGGGTGACCATAACACCGAACACATCACCGGAGGCACACATCAACCAAATAACCGCTGCAGCATACGGGCGCCTGGCAAACCTGAGAATAGCGTTCCGATACCTTAATAAGGAATCGTTCAAGACACTGTACACTGTGTATGTTAGGCCCATACTGGAGTATGCAGCACCAGTCTGGAACCCACACCTGGTCAAGCACGTCAGGAAGTTAGAGAAAGTACAAAGGTTTGCAACAAGGCTAGTCCCAGAGCTCAAGGGAATGTCGTACGAGGAAAGGTTAAGGGAAATCGGACTGACGACACTGGAGGACAGAAGGGTCAGGGGAGACATGATAACGACATACAAGATACTGCGGGGAATAGACAGGGTGGACAGAGATAGGATGTTCTAGAGAGGGGACACAGGGACAAGGGGTCACAACTGGAAGCTGAAGACTCAGACGAGTCACAGGGACGTTAGGAAGTATTTCTTCAGTCATAGAGTTGTCAGCAAGTGGAATAGCCTAGCAAGTGAGGTAGTGGAGGCAGGAACCATACATAGTTTTAAGAAGAGGTATGACAAAGCTCAGGAAGCAGAGAGAGAGAGGACCCAGTAGCGATCAGTGAAGAGGCGGGGCCAGGAGCTGAGTATCGACCCCTGCAACCACAATTAGGTGAGTACAATTAGGTGAGTATACACACACACACACACACACACACGGGACCGGACAATATTTCTCTATGGGTCCTGAGGAAGCAGAGTCACTGTGTGTACCACTAATAGCAATCTTTAATACATTTATGGAAACGGGCAGCTCCCTGAGGTGTAGAAAACAGCAAATGTAGTCACAATTTTTAAGAAAGGAGACAGACAGCATTAAACTACAGACCAGTGTCACAGACATGTATAATATGCAGAGTCATAGTTAATTTTATCAGAAGAGTGATGGAGCACCTAGAAAGGAATGATCTTATACACGATAATCAGCACTGTTTTATGGAAGGGAAATCCTGTGTCACAAACCTACTGGAATTTTACGACAATACTTGGACTTGAAGTTTATCTAGAAGAGGTCCCAGGGGTCAACGTCTCCGCGGCCCGGTCCGTTACCAGGCCTTGAGGTGGATCAGGGCCTGATCAACCAGGCTGTTACTGCTGGCTGCACGTAAACCGACGTACGAACCCACAGCCCGGTTGGTCAGGTACTGACTGTAGGTGCCTGTCCAGCTCCTTCTTTAAGACAGTCAGGGGTCTATTGGTAATCCCCTTATGTATGCTGGGAGGCGGTTGAATAGTCCTGGGCCCCTAACACTTTTTCTGTTGTCTTTTGGCATACTCGTGGCGCCACTGCTTTTCATATGTTGTGTTTACCTGGAGATTACCTGGAGAGAGTTCCGGGGGTCAACGCCGCCGCGGCCCGGTCTGTGGCCAGGCCTCATGGTGGATCAGAGCCTGATCAACCAGGCTGTTACTGCTGGCTGCACGCAATCCAACGTACGAGCCACAGCCCGGTTGGTCAGGTACCGACTTTAGGTGCTTGTCCAGTGCCAGCTTGAAGACAGCCAGGGGTCTATTGGTAATCCCCCTTATGTATGCTGGGAGGCAGTTGAACAGTCTTGGGCCCCCTGACACTTATTGTGTTGTCTCTTAACGTGCTAGTGACACCCCTGCTTTTCATTGGGGGGATGTTGCATCGTCTGCCGAGTCTCTTGCTTTCGTAGTGAGTGATTTTTGTGTGCAAGTTCGGTACTAGTCCCTCCTGGATTTTCCAGGTGTATATAATCATGTATCTCTCCCTCCTGCGTTCCAGGGAATACAGGTTCAGGAACTTCAAGCGCTCCCAGTAATTGAGGTGTTTTATCTCCGTTATGCGCGCCGTGAAGGTTCTCTACATTTTCTAGGTCAGCAATTTCACCTGCCTTGAAAGGTGCTGTTAGTGTGCAGCAATATTCCAGCCTAGATAGAACAAGCGACCCGAAGAGTGTCATCATAGGCTTGGCATCCCTAGTTTTGAAGGTTCTCATTATCCATCTTGTCATTTTTCTAGCAGATGCGATTGATACAATGTTATGGTCCTTGAAGGTGAGATCCTCCGACATGATCACTCCCAGGTCTTTGACGTTGGTGTTTCGCTCTATTTTGTGGCCGGAATTTGTTTTGTACTCTGATGAAGTTTTAATTTCCTCATGTTTACCATATCTGAGTAATTGAAATTTCTCATCGTTGAACTTCATATTGTTTTCTGCAGCCCACTGAAAGATTCGGTTGATGTCCGCCTGGAGCCTTGCAGTGTCTGCAATGGAAGACACTGTCATGCAGATTCGGGTGTCATCTGCAAAGGAGGACACGGTGCTGTGGCTGACATCCTTGTCTATGTCGGATATGAGGATGAGAAACAAGATGGGAGCGAGTATTTGTAATGTCGTGAAAGCATGGTGTTCTGTTTGTAATTCGAAAAACACCGACATATATTCGTAGCCTGTCGAGAAGCTTTGCTTAATGTGACCGTTACTAAATCAGATTAAGCCTTGCATGGTGTAGCCAGCAAGTGGATGGTGACCACATACAGTCTCACCCTTGGGTAGGGTGAGCTTGACAAGATAATTAAAGGTTTCCTGTCCCTGACAGGATGAACCCTACACTCAGATGTTCACATTGTGGAGAACACCTGTTATGTTCATAGTTCTGAGAACATTTTCTGTTATATTCACAGGAGGCCACTACGCTATGTACAAGGAACCAGATGTATTAAAGAAACACTTTACATTTTATCACTGTTAATGTTGTCTAGTCCTTCCCACGACGGCTCCCACACAAGTATCTCCATTATTATATATTAATGTATATTAATATACATTATTTTTTATTGCCCTGGCTTGTTTTGATGGGGATTCTTCATAGAAATTCCTTTTCCCTTTGTATGTGGTAGGTCATGCTGAGAGAAATTCTCAAGTAATAGTAACTCCAGTTCTGCTGGAAGGAAATCTTTAAAACTGTCTTAGCTGATGAACCGTTACTGGAATACTTAACGATATCCTCATTGACCTACTGAAGTCTTCCAGCTCAGGCTGACGCTGCTAAAGTCTCCCAGCTCAGGCTGACACTACTGAAGTCTACCAGCTCAGGCTGACACTACTGAAGTCTACCAGCTCAGGCTGACACTACTGAAGTCTACCAGCTCAGGCTGACACTACTGAAGTCTACCAGCTCAGGCTGACACTACTGAAGTCTACAAGCTCAGGCTGACACTACTGAAGTCTTCCAGCTCAGGCTGACACTACTGAAGTCTCCCAGCTCAGGCTGACACTACTGAAGTCTCCCAGCTCAGGCTGACACTACTGAAGTCTACCAGCTCAGGCTGACACTACTGAAGTCTTCCAGCTCAGGCTGACACTACTGAAGTCTCCCAGCTCAGGCTGACACTACTGAAGTCTCCCAGCTCAGACTGACACTACTGAAGTCTCCCAGCTCAGGCTGACACTACTGAAGTCTCCCAGCTCAGGCTGACACTACTGAAGTCTCCCAGCTCAGGCTGACACTACTGAAGTCTCCCAGCTCAGGCTGACACAGTCCAACACTGTCTTATTCCGTCATCCTTCCTGTGTGACGGAATAAGACAGAAATATACTTCCTGCTACCTAACTATCACACAAAATAGGAGAGCAGCACATTGGTAATGTATCTATTTTTGCTAAATAAAAAAAGTTGTATATAAGCAAAGCATTAGTTCTTCTATAACGTCACTTGCAACACCATCATAAAGATTATTTTTTTAAGTTATTAACCTCGGAGGTCTATTAACCCAGATCCCTCAAGGGAGGTTCCTTGACGCTGGTGAGGGGCTCTTGATCTGGGGAATTGGATCTGTGCTCCGGTTCCCTGAATTGAGCCTTGAATACCTTCCTTCCCCCCACATGCGCTGTATAATCCTACTGGTTTAGCGCTTCCCTGTGATTGTAATAATAATAACCCAGGATAATCCAATGAAGCCAAATATCAATTATTTTAATTAGGATCCTTCCCAAGAATGAGACTAACAATAACAGACTAACTAAATACCTATTTACTGCAGTAGGTGTCAGATTTATCCACATTTCTCGCCCTGCTAGGAAATAGAACTTGTAACTTTCACTTACAAGACACAGAATACCTCATCAGCACCATCAGCTGTTTTATGACGTCAGGGGCGAGAGTCCCACAGGAGTGGAGAACAATTGAGCAGGATATCCTGTGTAGGAATGTCTGAGGAGTTAGTTCCCTTCAGAGTGAAGTAACAATGACATAATTCTCACATTAACTCGTGCTGTTAGTAATTAATAAGTAAGTTTATTTAGGTACAGTTTTATACAATTTTGAATTATTACAATTCTTGCATTAGGTAATTTACAGATACGTTAAACTATATATAAAACTTATACGTACCTACAAGTAAACGAACTTACTGGGATAACCTCCAGAAAAGTCAAAAGTGACTTATTTCCAGTGGGATCCTTGCAATGTCTTACGTTTTGCAACTTAAAATAAAAACAGAACACACTCTAGTAATCAAGTGCCAATAAACTGAGTAAATCAAATACACTAAAAAGAATACGAACATCAGAAAAAAAAATCAGTCGACACAGCAGTTACATGAATATTAACTATACAAGGTTTTCATTTATTATAGGACATTCACCCCTCTCAAGGGAGGTTCCTTGACGCTGGTGACGTGCTCTTGATCCAGGGAATTGGATCTATGCTCCACTTCCCTGAGTTGAGCCTGAATACTTTCCATCCCCTCCCAGAGGCGCTGTGTAATCCCTACGGGGTTAGAATGGCAATATAAACACAAATGCAGTATAATGTGATCCTAACTCCTAAACGCTTCAACGTTCAAGCTCTCCAAGACAAGCTCAACCAGGTCGAGCCTTCAATCCAGTTCACACTTGAAGAAGAGGTCGACAACACTCTTCCTTTCCTTGATGTTCTACTCTGCAAAACTGACCACGAACTTCGTTTTAAAGTCTATCGAAAACCCACCAACCAAAACGATCTTCTCCACTTCTACTCTCACCACGACACCAAAACCAAACGTGGTGTAATTATAGGCTTCTTCCTGCGTGCACTCAGAATCTGCAGCAACGAGTTCCTTGAGGAAGAATGCACTATAATTGAACAGGTATTTTCCAAACTCCACTATCCTCGTCACTTCATCAGAGACTGCAGACGGCGAGCACTAAACATCTTCAACACACCCAGAGAAGACACTGCCGAGAAGAGATACATAGTCCTTCCCACCAACTCCATTGCCAAACATGTTTCCAACATCTTTGCCAAAACATCATTCCAAGTATCTACCTCCACAACCACGACCATCAAGGACATCACCAGTAGTAGGCAGGACAAGCCTCCATCCTCTGCAGGGGTATACATAATCCCTTGTAATGACTGCAACAAGTTATACGTGGGCGAAACATCAAGGGACCTCCAAACACGTATTTCAGAACACCAATACGCAAGCAGGTCTGACGACACAAGGAATGCCTGCGTACAACACCGTAATTCACACAACCACTTGATAAACTACAGAAACTCAAGACTTATCGCCACAGAAGACAACACCCAATACCGAAGAATCCTGGAATCATCACTTATTTCTATATCCGACAACTTCAACCAGAATAGTGGCTTCTATAACATAGCTGAACCACTTGCCAAGAAACTTCTTCCTCGCTATCCCACATAAGAACACTGTAGAAGGTCTGCTCACAAACTTGTCCAGTCTCCTTTCCAAGCTACCCAAGTTTTTAGACTCTACAACCCAACTCGGTACATCATCAGATGCAGCATTCTTCACCTGACCTCAGCCGGACTATAAATACTCGCGTTCCTTCCACCCCAGGTAGTTCTGTTTGTGACTTGAAAAAGCCCACTGTGTGGGCGAAACGTAGTCAATAAAGGATCACATTATACTGCATTTGTGTTTATATTGCCATTGTGTCGGTATTTTATACCATTTATTTCCAACGGGGTTAGAATATTCCCTTGAGAGGTGATCCCCAGGAGGGGATCGTCAGAGGCATCTGGGGATCACTTCTCAAAGGAATATTCTATAACAAACGTGTTGTTCTAACATTTAAGATTTTCATTTGAATGCAGATCTGTGGCTTCGTTCATTAGGTACTTTTTAGTTCTTTTCCTAAATCAGCTTATGCTAAGACTAGCCTTGATATGGTCAGGCAACCTGTTCCACTCTTATTGCTGTGTAGTAGACGGTGTTTGAGGCCTGGCTACTTACTATACGTACTGCAGAATTGTATTCACTTTCCCTAGTACCATACAAGCTTCGGTTCCTAGTCTTGACCAAATTCACAGGATATTATGTGCACTGTGAGCAGTTTTGTAACCATGATTTACTTTCAGCTGCTCTACCATAACTACACTATTTAGCATTTCCTGTTGCTGTAATTTATCCTGGTCTACATACTCGTGACTTAAGTATCCGCTGCCTGGCTCTCTGGAGCCCTGTACAGTGCTCCACCATCTCTCTGGTGACTGATGTAGTTGTTATCTGACACACAAGAGTCTGTGGGATGCTTTATCATCTCCCTGATGTATGATGTAGTCACTACCTGGCTCTCAAGCTCTGTATGGTACTCACCTTATTGTGGTTGCAAGGGTCGAGACTCAGCTCCTGGCGGTGCTCCAATATCTAGTGACTGATGTAGTTGATGTCTGGCATAGTGGAGCTCCGTATGGTGCTCCATCTTCTACCAGTATTGCTTTTAAGATGGACAATTCTGCACTAAAACGAATGAATGAATAAGTTTAGCACACAAACTCGGTTTCAACACATCATGTTTCCGTTCTAACACCACCTTCTTCGTTGCATCATACATTGTCTTTTCTATCATTCCATAAATAATACCTTTATCACATTGTTAATCTTTTTATTTGCTTCACACTCTTTTGTTTCTTACCATCTTATGCTGCAGAAAACTATTCATGATCTCTGCTAGACCTCAGGAAACTTTCCTTCGTCCATCCACTGATTGTACTGGATAGCCTTAATAAGCTCCCCATGCCTATCCAGTGTACGATATACCTGGACGGTGTTTCGGGGTTAACGCCCCCGCGGCCCGGTCCTTGACCAGGCCTCGCGGTAGATCAACCAGGCTGATATTGCTGGCCGCACGCAAACCGATGTACGAACCACAGGCCGGTTAGTCAGGAACTGACTTTAGATACCTGTCTAGCTCCCTCCTGAAGACAGCCAGGGGTCTATTGGTAATCCTCCCTTGTGTAGTATACTACCGCCCACAGGATGGGTATGGGGTGCATAATAAACATATTAAACTTAAAACTGTAGTATACTGGGAGGCAATCAAACAGTCTTGGGCCCCTGGCACTTAGTGTATTGTCTCTCAGCGTACTCATGGCGCTCATGGTAGTCAGAAAGATTACTGAGACATATAATGGGTCCATCGACTGGGTGTCAATATATAGTGACCAAGTACAATAACAATTTCAATAATTTATCACCATCTTTCAGCATTTCGACAGTATTTCTTTCCTTCCCAATGCTTTTTCTTTACTCGCTTCATTTCAAGTTTTTCCAACATTTTATCAAATTCCCTTCTTCTCCACCCGGTGCATGAAATCTCCGTTTCATATGGAATAGGGGGAGGGAGAGTGAAAAAAAAGATAGGTATGGGAAAGGATGGCAGATGACTGAGAGACCGTGGGAGAGCGGGTCAGTAGCTAATGTGTATTTAAACGTAAGTGAAATAAGTAATAAGAGTAGCATTCAGGCTCTGGTCTCCACCCCTATACGACCAGAGTTTTACCTCCCTTCCTTTTACCTTGCCCTTCCCTCCCGTGTACTGTTGTTACGCCAGACAACTATGTAGCACACAATGAGGTGGGTGGTACAAGTGTTAACTCTGTGACCCTCAACCCCAGGCTGACTAAAGGATATACTTCATATTCATCTAGTAACTCCTAGGGCAAAGCAGTACCAATATAAACATGCAGTGTATATGCTTATGAATCTGAAATAATATGTTGTGGGTAAAAGACATGTATGCACTATATATTTCCAATTTATCAAGCCGTTACCTAACGTCTTCATAAAGTTCCTGAAGAGCGAAACGTTGCCACAATAAAATGTCACATTAGTTGTACTTGTGTCCTTTTACCTAACATATTGTCTGTAATTTTACCAACATTATTACAATTTGTATTTATTAACTACTTCATTTGTACTCATACTTGCAGAAAAAAATCGTGTGTGATTTCCCTTCAGAGGAGCGACTGACTAAATATGTTTTTAAACGGTATACCGATATTAAGGCAAAAAATTCCTAGCAAATTTATCTTGGAATCCTATTATCGTGCCCAGGATGCCACCTACAACACCAGTCGACTTACTTCTACATGATCAGGGACAATGAGTGTAAGATTATTCAATACAACTCTCCCTGTCCAGTTGTGTCTATGATATTTCGACTGTGAACCTGCTGTTTCCTTTCTTCTTTGTTTTAGGCTCTTTAACTACATAGGTTATTAGCACTAGTGTTCTTTCTTGCAATAATACTCTTGATTTTAAAATTATGTCTCAGGGTCACACCATAAGACTTCTCCAATGTAAATGTCATCACACATATTATATCAAGGTGCTCTTAAATATAATTATACTCAATGAAACCTGATCATAATTTAATGTGACCAATACATTTTTTTGTATCGTCCACAAAATAAGCATTGGGTGTATAATAAACAAAAAGCTCTAGCTGAATTATTTTAAATCTTGTTATTGCGTTCTAGTCGCCCATCTTCTATGTTGATGCTCACTACACTTGTACACATTATAGTGTTATTATTATTATTATTAGATTAGCCGGTATTCTCCCGGCCCGGGCCTTTTCCAAGTGGTGGCCCGGCCTTGGCTCCCTTTTTAGGGAGTGTCTGAGCCCTAAGTCTCCCATGGGAGGAGGCACAAGTACCTCCTCATCTTTGGGACCAACTGTCCCCAGGCCTAGCCACAAGCTAGGCCTCTCTGATCTGCCATCCCCGCCCCAAGGGGGCTAATGGGAATGACAGTCTTATGAGCTAAAGGCTCGGACTCAGGCACCTACCCTACCCTAGAAGGGTTAGGCATGGTATCCATCACACATTATAGTGTATGGATAACTGAGCATTTTTCCCACTCTTTTTTGTAAACTTTGAACTGTATGTATGTATGTATATATATATATATATATATATAGAGAGAGAGAGAGAGAGAGAGAGAGAGATAGAGAAAGAGAGAGAGAGAGAGAGAGAGAGAGAGAGAGAGAGAGAGAGAGAGAGAGAGAGAGAGAGAGAGAGAGAGAGAGAGAGAGAGAGAGAGAGAGAGAAATGGAAGAGAATTTTTCCTCCGTAAGCCATGCGTGTCGTAAGAGGCGACTAAAATGCCGGAAACCAAGGGGTAGTAACCCCCTTCTTCTGTATAAATTACTAAGTTTAAAAGCAGAAAAGTTTCGTTTTTCTTTTTTAGGCCACCCTGCCTTGGTGGGACACAGCCGGTGTGCATCCTTACACAAACACTCTTAACATCTTGATCCTTAATCTTTATATTTAATCTAAATATGTATGTTTGTTACCGCTTTCATGCATTTTAAGAAACTGACAATAACCCATTGTACCCTTGTAACATGTTGAATTTACTGCAGTATGTTATGTATATCGTGGTCGTGTCCTGTCATCATGTAGTGTGCTGTGCAATGCTGATTCACGTCCCTGCCTTCAAAATGTCAACTCCTCCCTTCTGATATTTGCATTGCTAATATAGCTTAAGTGTGGTGGTAAGAGGTAGTCCTGTATGAGTGCTGTACTGAATGTATGTTGTGGTCTTACCAAACTTAACCAATCTTATCTAATCTGATTTAACCTAAACTATCCTTACCTAATCAAACCTAGTCTAATCAAACCAAATCTAATTTAGTCTAATCTAAACCAAACCTAGCCTAATATCTCTTAAACAGGGTATGTAGAGAACAGCTTAAGTAAATCATTAAAAAAACAACGTTGGAGCTGTAAGGACAGACTGGTCTCTTGCGCTAGTGTGCTCCTCACTACCAGGATAATTAACGCCGGTGATTTATTTATTCAATATTTGATGAATCATAGACACTGTGTTACTTTATTTCTTTATACCCACATAGAGGAAACAAATGCTAGTTATGTTTCCATGCCATTATCCCATTACACAAAAAATGTTGTTAAAACAAAGAGATCTAAGAACAATGACAATTCATATTTCTGCAGTCAAGGAGGAGGAATCAACTTGAATAAAGATGGCTACATCAACAAGATGATGGCTCTCTAATAATGCAAACATGGATACCCCAGTCTCACATACAACCAACTTACAAAGCCTTTTTCTTCAGAGGTCAAGAAGTATCCTCAAGCGTTGTTTACATGGAAGGAAGCTTATACAACTGTTACCTACCAAGCCGGGACGTGCAAGTATGTTTGGTCTCAGTACAATCAACAAACCTGAGGAAGCCATCACCTCAGATATAGACAGCACCCCTCATAGACTGGTCAGGAATTCTGGCAAAACCCCTTTCCAATTTATTTGGCACATCAACAGCGCACACTTCTGACACTCCAGGTATCTCCTCTCCAGTATCAGGAACACTGTTACAATGGACAAGAAATTCTCCAGTATGGATGTTTTCCATCGTTTACTAACGTCCAGACAGACCAGGAGCCTGAATACTTTCCATCCCTCCACAGGTGTTGTATAATCTCTACAGGTTTAGCGCTCTTCATGATTACAATAATAATAATAATAATCCTTTCCGACTGAACTAACTAACGCTGCCATCCCTGCCCTAGATAAATGCTGCCATCCCTGCCCTAGATAAACGCTGCCATCCCTGCCCTAGATAAACGCTGCCGTCCCTGCCCTAGATAAACGGCCATTCCTGGCATACATGTCATTCTTGCCATATAAAAGATCATCTTTGTTAACAAATGGTACTGCAGTATCATTATGGTACTTGTCTTGCCAGTAACTAATACCAGTTACCATAGACGTCTAAACCAATCGTTAATCCCTGTCCATGGTAGAATGCTACATATAACACTAATCTCTCCCTTCATTCTTATCATGGTGGAAAAAGATGCATATTGTAGGAGGTAGTATTTGTGACATTTACGGAGCTCTTTGACAAAGTAGGTCACTCACCGCTCATAGCCAATAAAAACAAAGATAAAATTGGCAAGCAATAAAAGCAACGAACAAAAACACCCAACACAAATATTATCACACCAAGTTAAATTAACCACCATCAATTAAAAATCTCATTAAATTATTAATATCTAAGCCACGAGCAAACTTAAAATGTGCACCAGTCACTGGTACGCCGTGAGTTATCCAGAGGAACGGAGAAGCACCTGTAACAGGCGTCTACCTGGAGTTTACCTAGAGAGGGTTTCGGGGGTCAACGCCCCCGCGTCCCGGTCTGAGACCAGGCCTAATGGTGGATCAGGGTCTGATCAACCAGGCTGTTACTGCTGGCCGCACGCAAGCTGACGTACGAACCACAGCCCGGTTGGTCAGGTACTGACTTTAGGTGCCTGTCCAGTGCCTTCTTGAAGACAGCCAGGGGTCTATTGGTAATCCCTCTTATGTATGCTGGGAGGCATACATATTGTGTTGTCTCTCGCTGTACTCGTGGCGCCCCTGCTTTTCATCGGGGGAATATTGCATCTCCTGCCGAGTCTTTGCTTTCATTTGGAGTGATTTTCGTGTGCACGTTTGGTACCAATCCCTCCAGGGCCTTCCAAGTGCATATTAGCATGTATCTCTCTCGCCTGCGTTCGAGGGAATACAGACCAAGGACCTTCAACCGTTCCCAGTAGTTTAGGTGCTTTATCGTACTTATGTGTGCTGTGAAAGTTCTTCGTACACTCTCCAGGTCTGCAATGTCGCCTGCCTTAAAAGGGGTCGTTAGTGTACAGCAGTATTCCAGCCTAGAGAGCATAAGCGATTTGAAGAGTATCATCATGGGCTTGGCGTCCCTAGTTTTGAAGGTTCTCATTATCCATCCTATCATTTTCCAAGCGGATGAGGTAGATACATTGTTGTGGTCTTTGAAGGCGAGATCCTCTGACATTATCAATCCCAGGTCCTTCACATTACTTTTCCACTTTGTTGTCTATACGTGAGATGTGTGTCCAATCCTTAATCAACAGAGATTCGTCTAAAAGTGACGATTCATGTTGAAGGAGGAAGCCAAAACACCCACGTCCCTGCCGAAACTTATGTAGCTTGTTCCCAGGCTGCAGGACTCAATGGGCCTATAGTGGGCTCTTATTTATTTATTTATTTTATGTCTTTGCAAACAGTACATTGAGATTTTATATTTACAATAGTGGGTTGCAATGCAAAGAGAGCCTCTATTATGCCTAGGCATTATGGGCCAACTTAACATTATTGGCTTACAGACTACTTAACACTAAGGATTTTATCATAGTCGTACAGTAGGACAGTAATTATTTCATAGCTGAACAGTAGATTATTAATTATAAGTGAATTAAATTTGTATAAGAAAAAGGATATATTCTTATAGTCTAAAATGCTTTTTGTGGAAAAACAATGGTTCAGTTATATTCCTGTCAACAATGGATAAAAGGTTCAAAGTGATTGTTGAAGTTATGTTGTGGGAGTACATAGGTGACTAAGTGTGTACTGAGTATTTAGCTTTTAGTCTAGGGTGATTAAGTGGCTTTTGAGAAGAGTCTTAAACTGGTTTTCAGACTGGTTTACTTTAATATCTTAAGATAAGATAAGATAAGATTTCGTTCGGATTTTTAACCCCGGAGGGTTAGCCACCCAGGATAACCCAAGAAAGTCAGTGCGTCATCGAGGACTGTCTAACTTATTTCCATTGGGGTCCTTAATCTTGTCCCCCAGGATGCGACCCACACCAGTCGACTAACACCCAGGTACCTATTTGCTGCTAGGTGAACAGGACAACAGGTGTAAGGAAACGTGTCAAAATGTTTCCACCCGCCGGGAATCGAACCCGGGACCTCCGTGTGTAAAGCGGGAGCTTTAGCCACCAGGCCACCGGGCCATCCTATAATGAATTCCATATTTTAGGGCCCTTTATGTGCATAGGACTGAAGAAAGTGTTAGTGGCGAAATGTTTCCTCTAATAAATGTCCTTAATTGTACATAAGTGTCTTTTTCCAGTAACTATATTATTTTTACAAATGTTGTGTGGCTCTATCCACGCCTAGTGTAGAACGTGAGTTGTGCAAGGCAGGATTACTCTAAATGTAGTAACTAGGACATTAACGTACCCCATGTTCATGTTGTTGTTAGTTTATTCCTGTCATAAGATGACCAGTTCAGTGATGTCGGCCCCAAGGCCAAGGCACAACAATATAGTTCTTTTTTTTATTAAACAAAATTGGACACATTAGAAGTGACTTACTACCCTACTCTATATAACAGTTACATAATGGGAGCAAAAGCTAGTCACCTTTGTCTGTCATGTCTATTACGTAGAATAATCTGATTTCTTTTATTGGGTGACAAAATCTGGTAGCCTCAACTGGGAGACTTGAGTTGGGCAATGAGTATATCGTCAAGCATTCCGCTAAGGGTTCAGCAACTATGGCAGCTTTAAAGATTTGGTTCCACCATAGCTGGATTTACTTTAACTTGAGAATTACCGTCTCTCTCAGGGTAGTTTGTCCCACACACAGGAGAAATGAAATTTAGGAAAATATTTTTATAATTACAGACGAAAAATCCAGAAAAGTCTAAAAACTTACCAAACAATATTTAAATGCTCCTAAATGACATACATATAGAAAAAGTGCAAATTTTAAAGACATTTGAAGGTGGGTAGACGGTAAGTAGTTTAATGGTGGACCAGGACAGCAGTCGCCACTCACTGGCTTACCGAAGCTGCTGATCAATGAGTAAGGTTAGTTCATGACTGCCAACCCTAGAACACTTACTGATAATACAAGATATGATCTGCCTTATCATTGATTGGTTTCTGGTGTACTTCCCTCACAGCCTTCCTTGTTAACTGCCTCGTCAACCTGGTTGTTGCTGTTAGCGGCCAATATGCCTATGTAGATATATCACTGCCTGGCTGTTCTGGCACTTGTAGAAGGTGGTGGTCAAGTTTTCTTCATAACAACCCATGTCTTGGTTACGGCAATATTTCTGATATCTGTTGGCAGGAGGCCGAAGAGTCTTGGGCCATGCATGTTAACAATGTTTTCCAATAATACCCATAACGCCCTTGCTTTTCTCTGAGTTTAATTTTAGTTGTGCCGCCTGAGTGGCCAATTTATTGTCCACCCCTCGCTCATCCTGAGTGGTAGCGCAAAAAAAAAAAAAAAAAAAAAAAAAGATTACAGAGGTCACAATGGGTCTGAGACCTCTCTGTGCATTGTCACATTACTGGGAAGGAATATTAGTCATTTTATATTATATAACTACTTCATATATTTGTACACAGTACAGTAAGGAATAGAATCTCAAAAAAAAAAAAAAAAAATTCTTATTGCCACTAAACTAATAATAACATAAATATGGTCATACCTGGGTTCCATTCTTTATAGACAGTTTGTTCATGTAGATCAGTGATTCCCAAAGTGACCGGTACAGCCCCCCTGGGGGCGATGGAAAGATCCAGGGGGGGCGCTGAGGAAAAACTGCGAGGTAGGAGGGGGGGGGGGAAGCAGGGCGGCATCAGGACCAAGGGTACATTTGTTTTACAAAATCTATATGACAAAAGTCTAAGTCACGAACACTTGAGTAACACAAATGCTTTACAAAGAATAAAATTAACATAGCGTAGTTATACACGAGTTATGTTCTGTGGAACAAAGTCAAGATGTACTTTATTATAGTCTTCCCTACATCATATTTAGTACAGCGAGGCTTCATTGCAGTCGCTAACTAAGCTTGTCTTCCAAGCATAGAGGTGCATAAAGATATTAAACTAAAGTGTGTGCGTGTGTGTGTGTGTGTGTGTGTGTGTGTGTGTGTGTGTGTGTGTGTGTGTGTGTGTGTGTGTGTGTGTGTGTGTGTGTGTGTGTGTGTGTGTGTGTGTGTGACTCAACAATCAATATTTGCACCAATAACTCATTACAGTTGTGACCGGGTGTGGAAGTGTGAATTGCTCATTACTCTATAATTTGTTCATGATTGTAGCCAAAGTATAAACATAAGTAACCATTCTACAGAATTCATTACCTTTGTAACTTGTGAGCTCATTACCTTTGTACCTAGTTCAGCTATCAAAACTTTGGGGGCCCAGTCCCTGGACCCATTACGTACCTTTGTAATCTGTAAATACCTTTGTAACTTGTCATGATTGTGACCAGACTTACCTGGAGTTCATTACCTTTGTAAATTGTGAGTTCATTACCTTTGTAAATTGTGAGTTCATTACCTTTGTAAATTGTGAGTTCATTACCTCTGTAACTTGCTCAGCTATCAAAACTTTGGAGTCCAGTCCCTGGACCAATTATGTACCTCTGTAATCTTTTGACTACCGCCCACAGGATGGGTATGGGGTGCATAATAAACATATTAAACTAAATAAACCAAGCATAGAAACAGATTAAAAATTACTGAACCTGGGGATCTAAGACTTCTTCTTAGTTCCTTCACCAAGAACATCCATCTCATTAAAATTGTGAAGACAACATATTTACAGATGAGATATAAATTTGTCCTTTCATATTGTTAAATTAATTGACTTACTATTTTAAATTTTATTTGTGAAATAAATACACTTGTTTATAGTGTTAGATTAGTTATTGTTTTGAACGTGTATCAAACCTAATACCAAGAAAGATGTGTGTTCGTATGTGTGTGTGTGTGTGTGGAGGGGGGAGACAGTGGCCTGGGAACCAAGGGGGCGGCTGCCTGAAAAAAATTAGGAACCACTGAATTCTAGATTCTAGTCGATGCACAATATGGATACAACTCAGTGATTTCAGATATCTTATTAAGAATGAGGTGTTTTGACACATCCTGTAAGGTTTGCATGGTGATGTCTCTGAACTGTTGGATGCTTGGACACTTAACCACGCAATTTGCATTTTATGTCTTTGGCATCTCCATACAAACTGTACTGCCAGAGATACTTATATATAGCCTAGCATTAAAATAGCAGTAGTAACATCTCGAATTCCACTGACTTTGTTTATTTCACACTTCTCCCATCTGTCATTGCAGTAAGTTGTTATGGTGGCGAGTAGATTTGGGACTTGATCCTCAAGTATCTTCCATCTAAATATAGCCACGGACCTCACACATTGAGGTCCGTGGTTCGATCTCCGATACGAATGGAAACATTTGGACGTGTTTCCTTAAAACACCTGCTGTCCCTGTTCACCTAGCTGCAAATAGGTACCTGTGTGTTAGCCGACTGATGTGGGTCGCATCCTGGGGACAAAATTAACCTAATTTGCCCGAAATGCTCTGTGTAACCATGGGCTTTCTATACAGCAGAATGTCATTGATGTCAGCTAGGTCTATATAAGTTGTATTATGTGCTTGTAGAAATAAAGATTATTATTATATTATTATTAATTAAAGAGTTTTGAGGACGTCCCAGTATTATAGATGTTTTATTGTCTCTTTTTCGGGCAGCAAAAACTGTCGGAACATTTTCCTGCGTCTGATCTCTCACCTGCCTTTAAAAGAGAGATAATCACGGAACAATATTCTAGACACGAGAGAACAATTGTTTTGAAAATTATCTGATTAGCAATAGAGGTACAGACATGTATGCACAGGGCTCCGGACCAGCAAAATGTGAGCAGTCATGAAGGTCTCTTCACGAAATTCAATTTCAATAACAAAAACATACAATGGGATCAAATAAACCATGTCCTAAATGAAACAAGCTGGGAAGATATCCTAAACAACACGGATCCGAACATTTGCCTTGAAAAAATGAAATCTGTGGTTCTTGAGATCTGCTCAAGACACATTCCATTAAGAAAAAGAAAGAGAAGATGTAAACTAGAAAGAGAGAGACGTCGTTCGCTATACAAACGAAGGCGAAGAGTCACAGAGCTAAGTGGGGTCAACATATCTGAAATACGAAGGGAGGCACTAGTCAATGAAATTGCAAATACCGAACTTAAGCTGAAGGAATCTTATAGGAGACAAGAATCACAGGAAGAACTAAAAGCCATAAAGGAAACTGAAAAAAAAATGCTTCTTCTCTTATGCCAAATCTAAGGGAAAAACAACATCCAGTATTGGGCCCCTACTTAGGCGGGATGGGATATACACAGATGATAGCCAAGAAATAAGTGAGATACTAAAGTCCAAATATGACTCAGTGTTCAGCGATCCACTGCCCACTCTGAGGGTCGACAATCCAAATGAATTCTTTATGAACGAAACCCAAAATCTGGTCATCCCAAAACTCTCGGACATTATTCTAACTCCACAAGATTTTGAAGAGGCAATTAATGACATGTCCATGCACTCTGCCCCAGGCCCAGACTCGTGGAACTCCGTGTTCATCAAGAATTGCAAGAAGCCCCTATCGCGTGCCTTCAGCATTTTATGGAGAGGGAGCATGGACACAGGGGTCATCCCACACACACTAAAATCAACAGACATAGCCCCACTCCACAAAGGTTGCAGTAAAGCTATTGCAAAGACCTACAGACCGATAGCACTAACATCCCATATCATAAAAATCTTTGAGAGGGTTCTAAGAAGCAAGATAGCCAACCACCTAGATACCCATCAGTTGCACAACCCAGGGCAACACGGGTTTAGAGCAGGTCGCTCCTGTCTGTCCCAGCTACTGGACCACTATGACAAGGTCCTGGATGCTGTAGAGGATAAACAAAATACAGATGTAGTATACACAGACTTTGCAAAAGCTTTCGACAAGTGTGACCATGAAGTAACAGCACACAAAATGCGGGATAACGGAATAACGTGAAAAGTTGATAGATGGATCTAAAACTTCCTGAAAAATAGAACACAAAGAGTAATAGTAAACAGAGTAAAGTCCCAGGCAGCCATGGTAAAAAATTCTGGTCCACAAGGCGGCACAGTACTCGCTCCCATTCTATTCCTCATCCTCATTTCTGACATAGACAGAGATGTCAGCCATAGCTCCGTCTCTTCCTTTCCGGATGACACCCGGATCACCACGGCAGTGACCTCCATCGAAGACACCGCGAGACTCCAAGCGAACATTAAGCAAATCTTCGAATATGAAAACAATATGAAGTTCAACGAGGAGAAATTTCAACTACTCAGATATGGAAAACTTGAAGAAATTAAAAATGTGTCAGAGTATACCACAAATTCTAACCATACAATAGAGCGGAAAAGTAATGTGAAGGACCTGGGAGTGATAATGTCAGAGGATCTCGCCTTCAAAGACCACAACAATATATCTACCTCATCTGCTAGGAAATCATAGGATGGATAATGAGAGCCTTCAAAACTAGGGACGCAAAGCCCATGATGATTCTCTTCAAATCGCTTGTGCTCTCTAGGCTGGAATACTGCTGCACCCTGACGGCCCCCTTCAAGGCTGGCGACATTGCAGACCTGGAGAGTGTACAAAGAACTTTCACGGCACTAATATACACGGCACTAATATACACTAATATACACTTGGAAGGTCCTGGAGGGATTGATACCAAACCTGCACACGAAAATCACTCCATATGAAAGCAAAACACTCGGCAGAAGATGCAACATTCCCCCAATGACAAGCAGGGGCGCCACGAGTACACTGAGAGACAACACAATAAGTGTCCGGGGCCCAAGACTGTTCAATTGCTTCCCAGCATGTATAAGGGGGATTACCAATAGACTCCTGGCTGACTTCAAGAAGGCACTGGACAGGCATCTAAAGTCGGTACCTGACCAACCGGGCTGTGGTTCGTACGTCAGCTTGCGTGCGGCCAGCAGTAACAACCTGGTTGATCAGACCCTGATCCACCATTAGGCCTGGTCTCAGACTGGGCCACGGGGGCGTTGACCCCAGAAATCCTTTCCAGGTAAACTCCAGTTAAGCATGGCTTGTTTTCTTTTGAAGTTCCTCATAATTCAATCCGTCTTTTTCCTGGCCTCGACATCAATATATGTAATGATTTTGCCTACATTTTGCACCGTGTTCTCTCCTTTTAGATTTTTTCTATTTCTAAAAATTTGGAATTAGTCACCATTGAACATCATGTTATTTTCCTCTGCCCACGGGAACATTTTGTTGCTATGTGCTAGTAATTTGTCAATGTCTTCCACCCAGGTGTCTTTCATACTTATATTGGAATCATCTCCAGAGAATGATGCGAAGCCATGATTAGAGTTTTTCTGTTTTTTTTTTTTTTTAAGTATGTCTTCGACGAGGTTGAGAAACAGTAAAGGCGCCAGGACCGCGTCTTGGGGCACTGAACTTTTTACTTGACCAGGACTGGATTGTGTTTGGTCTACTACCAATCTTTTTGGTGGATTTGTTAAAAAATCTGAAACTTCATTTTTCTAGTTTTTCGGTCCAATTTGCCAAATGCCTTTGCAAATTCTGTGTACACAACGTCTGCGGATTTATTTTCTTCCATCATATCTCCGTGATTCTATCATTGCAGTCTGGTAGGTGAGACTGGAAGGAAATTACAAATCTAAAACTATATTGGTCAAAACCATTTAGGTTGAATCCCGGGGTTTTATTGACTGATGTTTTAAAATTTCTACAGTGGTTGCATTAGCCTATGTATAGTATATTTAACAGCGGTAATAAATTATGAAAATCTAACCTAGAATTACGGGGTGGAGAGAGTTTTACCTACTTCATCTCTTTGAGGTGTAATTTTTGTCAATAAAATTGCTACCACTTACTAGTCTAGAATCGGCTAATAAAGCTAATTAGCATAATATATTTCTTTCTCAGATCCCTATAGAGAATTTAAACGTGTACTTTTTTATTAATGGAAAAAAACTACATTAAATGGATGATGTTCACCTCCAATGCAAACTATGGGGACCTACAGCCTCGGAGAAGTGGATTAAAAATATGGCTTCTTGGAGAAATATTTGAATTTCTTCCTGTGGCCGTTTGAATATTAATCTCCCTCTAGCACCCCATTTCTTATATAAATTAATATTGTAGTAGTAAGTAGTAGGTTCGCCAGTCTTGTCCCGTCCCGGGTCTTTTCCAGATGGTGACCCGGCGTTGGCCTGCTGGATGGGGAGTGTCGCTCATCTTTTTTCTCAACGACTATATAACTAAATAAAGTTTGGGTTAAAAGGGTTGACATTACCTACTCACCGGGTTGGTGCACAATTAACCGTGAACTGTTCTTGTGACTGTTACAATATTTATGTATCACCAGCATGATAATTACAGCCAGGTGTGAGTCATTAAAACAGAGGTGTCTTGTACCGCAGGAATGTTACCCTAGAGAGCTACGCACTGACTCACCACACACACACACACACACACACACACACACACACACACAGGCAGGATCCATACATAGCTTTAAGCAGAGGTATGATAAAGCTCACGGTTCAGGGAAAGTGACCTAGTAGCGACCAGTGAAGAGGCGGGGCCGGGAGCTCGGACTCGACCCCTGCAACCTCATCTAGGTGAGTACAACTAGGTGAGTACACACATACATACACGCACACACGTACACAGGACCGGTGCTGTTTCTGGTATATGTGAATGACATGACGAAAGGAATTGATTCAGAAGTGTCCCTCTTTGCAGACGAGGTGAAGTTAATGAGGAAAATACAATCGGAGGAGGACCAGGAAGGACTACAAAGGGATCTGGACTGGTTGCAGGCCTGGTCCAGAAAATGGTTCCTGGAGTTCAACCCCACCAAGTGCAAAGTCATGAAGACTGGGGAGAGCAAAGAAGATCGCAGACAGAGTACAGTATAGGGGACCAAAGACTACAACACTCACTCGAGGAAAAAGATCTTGGGTGAGTATAATACCGAGCACATCTCCTGAGGCGCACATCAACCAAATAACCGCTGCAGCATATGGGCGTCTAGCAAACCTAAGAATAGCATTCCGACATCTCAGTCAGGACTCTGCACAATGTGTACGTCAGGCCCATATTGGAGTACGCAGTACCACTTTGGAACCCACACCTGGCCAAGTACGTCAGGAAATTAGAGAAAGTGCAAAGGTTTGTAACAAGACTAGTCCCGGAGCTAAGGGGTATGTCCTACGAGGAGAGGTTAAGGGTAATCGACCTGATGACACTGGAAGACAGGAGAGATAGGGGAGATATGATAACAACATAAAATACTGAGAGGTATCGACAAGGTGGACAGAGACAGTATGTTCCACAGATGAGACACAGCAAAAACGGGTCACAGTTGGAAGTTAAAGACTCAGATGAGTCACAGGGATGTTAGGTAATACTTCTTCAGTCATAGAGTTGACAGGAAGTGGAATAGTCTGGACAGTGATGTAGTGGAGGCAGGATCCATACATTGCTTTAAGAGGTGTGATAAGGCTCATGGAGCAGGGAGAGAGTGGACCTAGTAGCGACCAGTGAAAAGGCGTGGCCAGGAGCTATGGACCGACCCCTGCAACCACAATTGAGTACAATTAGAAGAGTACACACACATCTTTAAATACCATATATGTTATGCCAGGATGGAACCCACGCCTCGTCAAGCACGTGATTAAACTCCCTAAAGGTCTAGAGATTTGTAACCGGACTAGTACCAGAACCGAGAGGAATTCATTATAAAGACAGACTAAAGGAAATGAACTTGACGAACTCAAGGTGTTGTGTGACTACGACATACAAAATCTTAACAGGAACTGATATTATTATTATTATTATTATTATTATTATTATTATTATTATTATTATTATTATTATTATTATCAACAGTAAGAGCTAAACCATCAGGGTTATACAGCGCTGTAGAGGAACTGACAGAGGCAGACTGAATTAAGAAGACCACGATCAAGGGAACACATGTGGAAACTGAAGTTAGAAATGAGCCATGGAGATGTAAGGAAGTATTTCTTCAGTCTCAAGGTGGCTGAAAAGTGGAGTGACTTGGATAAGACAGTGATAGAGTCAAACTCAATACACAGCTTTAAGATAATACATGACATGGTCCAAGAAGCCAGAAATTACTGATGTATTCAAAGTAGTCTTGGAGGTAGGGCAAGGAGCTGGGTCTCAACCCCCCGGCTAACAAATGGGTAAGTGCAGCTTCAAGAGTAGATGTGATCGCCCTGGAGGTCAGTGATCAATGAAACCGGTCGATAAGAGTAAGAAAGCAGGGTCAGGAGCTGTACCTCGACCTCCCACATACACAACCAGGTGAAGAATGAAACATCTGTGTAACACTTGGGTATCTATTGTGGAAAAGTTTTGGCAGGCAGTGGCTTCATCAGTGCAATACAGAGAACGGTTTTCTTAACCATTTATATATCAGTCAGACCCAGCAACATCTTGGCATTTTGACACAAGGTATTCTTCAACACTTGCCTAAAACACCTCAATTACTGGGAGCGCTTGAGGTTCCTGAACCTGTATTCCCTGGAACGCAGGAGGGAGAGATACATGATTATATACACCTGGAAAATCCTAGAGGGACTAGTACCGAACTTGCACACGAAAATCACTCACTACGAAAGCAAAAGACTTAGCAGACGATGCACCATCCCCCCAATGAAAAGCAGGGGTGTCACTAGCACGTTAAGAGACCATACAATAAGTGTCAGGGTCCCGAGACTGTTCAACTGCCTCCCAGCATACATAAGGGGGATTACCAACAGACTCCTGGCAGTCTTCAAGCTGGCACTGGACAAGCACCTAAAGTCGGTTCCTGACCAGCCGGGCTGTGGCTCGTACGTTGGTTTGCGTGCAGCCAGCAGTAACAGCCTGGTTGATCAGGCTCTGATCCACCAGGAGGCCTGGTCACAGACCGGGCCGCGGGGGCGTTGACCCCAGGAACTCTCTCCAGATAAACTCCAGGTAACCTATAAGTATGACCTACTGCCACAAGTAGATTTTTCCACTGGTGACGCCGCCTATAACTGCTTCACCTCACCTTTCTGCGGTATATAAGCCCCTTCTCCACTTTTCCACTATAAAGATACCCAAATGTTCTTCAACATGTCAGTTTACTAAACCATTTATATACAACCAGGTGAGAGCACACACACGATACTTCACAGTTTATGTTGGTGACCCAGTCAGAGGGGCTGCCACGTCCACACCACCTGCTGTTCCCTGGCTACACTCACATTGTACACTCCCACACACACACACACACGTTTGATGGACGGGAAACAGGAATACGAGGGCACAGATGGAAGTTCAAAACTCAGATGAGCCATAAGGATGTTAGGAAGTATATTTATTCAGCCTTAGAGTTGCCAGGAAGTGAAACGAACTGTTGTGAAGTGGTAGAGGCAGGAGCCATACATAGACAGAAGTTGTGACTCGAAATCTGCAACCGCATATAGGTGGACAGATATAGGCGAGTACACACACACACACACACACACACACACACACACACACACACACACACACACACACACACACACAGGGACGAGCTGTTCGAGTGGTGGGAAACAAGTTCATGAGAGCACAACTAGAAGTTAAAATAACTGATGAATCACAGGGATGTAAGGAAATATTTCTTAAGTTTCAGAGTGATAAGGTTAGATAAGGTTTGTCAGGAAACAGGACAAGTGTTTCCTGACGCGGGTCTTTGTCATATGATGATCCACAGCTGGAGCTTTTCGTCATCTGACCGAGGCCTTCCACTGGCTTACTGGTTCACCCCTTTTAAAAATTATGATTATAATAACCATAATTTATGTAGTAGTTACCATGATGTGGAACGTCGTGGACAGCGCAGTGGCAGATGTAGGATCCATACATAATTTTAAATAAGCATAATAGGGGTCACGAATCCAGGAGAGAGCAAACCCAGTAGCTGCCAGCTGAGCGGCGAGCCCAGGAGCATTGATTTGACCCATGCAACCACAAATAGGTGAATACACAAGCACATGAAATTCGTCATTCATGCATGAAACTTTTCCTGCAAAACTATCATGCAACACCAATCACGTGCTTAACCATCTGGCAGTTTAATAGCCCAAGTGCCCACTGCACGTGGGTACTTGTGAGTTGCACAGCCCACTGCACGTGGGCACTTGTGAGTTGCACAGCCCACTGCACGTGGGCACTTGTGAGTTGCACAGCCCACTGCACGTGGGTACTTGTGAGTTGCACAGCCCACTGCACGTGGACACTTGTGAGTTGCACAGCCCACTGCACGTGGGCACTTGTGAGTTGCACAGCCCACTGCACGTGGGCACTTGTGAGTTGCACAGCCCACTGCACGTGGGTACTTGTGAGTTGCACAGCCCACTGCACGTGGGCACTTGTGAGTTGCACAGCCCACTGCACGTGGGTACTTGTGAGTTGCACAGCCCACTGCACGTGGGCACTTGTGAGTTGCACGTGGGCTGTGCAACTCAACTCACCTGCATGTTAGCATCAATTAGTTTTATTATCATGGGGAGCGCTAAACCTAGAGGGATTACACAGTGCCTGTCGAGGGGGGGGGGAGATAAAAGGTATTCAGGCTTAATTCAGGGAAATGGAGCACAGACCCAATTCCCAAGATCAAGATCCCTTCACCATCATCAAGGAACCTTGAGATGTTAGCATCAACAACATTATAATCTCTGATATAAGGTATACACCTCTCTATGTATATACCTTGTATTACTGAGGTACTTTTCCTCAAGGGTACTCGTATATGTTTGTAGGTACTGCTGTGTAGTTAGGATGAGTCATGTACCACCTGTGTGTTATTGTCAATACACTGTACTTATTCCTAGCAGCTCGTGGCGTCTCATCCCCGGCCTTCAGATTATCAGTATTAAAAGCAAAACTTTCTGAATTATTAGGAAGAATTCTAAGTGAATGGTTGTGAGAATGTTGTCTTGCCACCTGCACACCAGGGGTCTCCGCCACCCCATTTACATCTATTAGCAGACTTCATAGTCTATTAGCACACTACCGGCTGCTTTTTTTCTCGCCCATGCTGTGGAACCAACAGCTACCACACTCACATTTGTGTTAGTAGGCACTACCGTCTCCCCCCCCCCCCCCCCCCCGCTATAAGCCTAATGGCACCGCTGAACGAATGATCTTATGAAAAAGACTCAACTGATTATTTCATGACGAATGTAATACAAAATACATTGTCACTCTGACCAGTCAGTATATTAGATTTAAAGCCTATGGAACACACGGGTGTTATGAAGGCTGCATGACACATGTGCACCCCAGCCAAGGTTACTGTAATCCCCAAAAGAATTAACTAAATTGTTATAACTATGATCATATTTTTTAAAGGGGTGGACCGGTAAGCCAGCAGAAGGCCTTGGTCAGATGACCGAAAGCTCCAACGGCGGGTCATCATATGACTAAGACCCGCGTCAGGAAACACTTGTCCTGCTTCACTCGATATTGTGCCTTTTTTGTTATTTATTTGTCCTACTTCCTGACGAACCTTACCTAACCTAACGAAAGTAATTAAGGTAAATTCTCAGCGTGTATACACTGAAAGACACACCTCTCGGTGTATATACCCTTGCCTGACCATGTATGTAGTGTCGTCTACAAGCGATTATTTGGATGAGGAGAGCAGACGTAATTGTTACGGCTCCCCCGAGCACCATTACCTTGTATTGGGCTATTCCCGGCTCTGACTAGGAATCAGTTTGTTGGTTTGTTAGTTTAACCTCACACAGCTATTACCGTACATATAAAGTAATTATTACATTTACGCAGATTTATGTGTATATCGTATTACACATTGTCAAGACTGATGCACAAGTGTTGCGTCATGAGGATAACCTAAAAAAATCCAATTCTAAAAGACTATTTTTTGTTTTTTTTTGCTCTCGAGCGATACTATACTCAATGATTCCCGCAAAAACAAGCGAAAGTATATGCAGTGAGTGTAGTATCCTCGTGTGGCCAGAACATACAGGAGACCCTGCTTAAGGCTCACTGTTGTGTCCGGCTGTAAGAGAAATGCTTCCGATCCAGCAGGCTAACTAAAGTTTTGTGGCATCCGTAGCTGAGCGGTTTAAGGTCGGCAGCTAGCTACGCTCTTGAAGAGGTGACGACTTAGGTTCGAATCCTGCTGGCAGAGATATTTTTTGCATATAGACATATAGGGTTCCCCTCTGGTACAATATATGGTCCCTTAGCCTCGAAATAAAGTGACTACATGGTAAAATTCAGATCCTTCTCCTTGAATCATGTATATATATATATATATATATATATATATATATATATATATATATATATATATATATATATATATATATATATATATATATATATATATATATATATATATATATATACATGATTCAAGGAGAAGGATCTGAATTTTACCATGTAGTCACTTTATTTCGAGGCTAAGGGACCATATATTGTAGCAGATGAACAAGGAGGCTTTAGGAAAGGTAGGGGGTGTGTGGACCAGGTGTTTACAGTGAAACATATAAGTGAACAGTATTTAGATAAGGCTAAAGAGGTCTTTGTGGCATTTATGGATTTGGAAAAGGCGTATGACAGGGTGGATAGGGGGGCAATGTGGCAGATGTTGCAGGTGTATGGTGTAGGAGGTAGGTTACTGAAAGCAGTGAAGAGTTTTTACGAGGATAGTGAGGCTCAAGTTAGAGTATGTAGGAAAGAGGGAAATTATTTCCCAGTAAAAGTAGGCCTTAGACAAGGATGTGTGATGTCACCGTGGTTGTTTAATATATTTATAGATGGGGTTGTAAGAGAAGTAAATGTGAGGGTCTTGGCAAGAGGCGTGGAGTTAAAAGATAAAGAATCACACACAAAGTGGGAGTTGTCACAGTTGCTCTTTGCTGATGACACTGTGCTCTTGGGAGATTCTGAAGAGAAGTTGCAGAGATTGGTGGATGAATTTGGTAGGGTGTGCAAAAGAAGAAAATTGAAAGTGAATACAGGAAAGAGTAAGGTTATGAGGATAACAAAAAGATTAGGTGATGAAAGATTGGATATCAGATTGGAGGGAGAGAGTATGGAGGAGGTGAATGTATTCAGATATTTGGGAGTGGACGTGTCAGCGGATGGGTCTATGAAAGATGAGGTGAATCATAGAATTGATGAGGGGAAAAGGGTGAGTGGTGCACTTTGGAGTCTGTGGAGACAAAGAACTTTGTCCTTGGAGGCAAAGAGGGGAATGTATGAGAGTATAGTTTTACCAACGCTCTTATATGGGTGTGAAGCATGGGTGATGAATGTTGCAGCGAGGAGAAGGCTGGAGGCAGTGGAGATGTCATGTCTGAGAGCAATGTGTGGTGTGAATATAATGCAGAGAATTCGTAGTTTGGAAGTTAGGAGGAGGTGCGAGATTACCAAAACTGTTGTCCAGAGGACTGAGGAAGGGTTGTTGAGGTGGTTCGGACATGTGGAGAGAATGGAGCGAAACAGAATAACTTCAAGAGTGTATCAGTCTGTAGTGGAAGGAAGGCGGGGTAGGGGTCGGCCTAGGAAAGGTTGGAGGGAGGGGGTAAAGGAGGTTTTGTGTGCGAGGGGCTTGGACTTCCAGCAGGCATGCGTGAGCGTGTTTGATAGGAGTGAATGGAGACAAATGGTTTTTAATACTTGACGTGCTGTTGGAGTGTGAGCAAAGTAACATTTATGAAGGGGTTCAGGGAAACCGGCAGGCCGGACTTGAGTCCTGGAGATGGGAAGTACAGTGCCTGCACTCTGAAGGAGGGGTGTTAATGTTGCAGTTTAAAAACTGTAGTGTAAAGCACCCTTCTGGCAAGACAGTGATGGAGTGAATGATGGTGAAAGTTTTTCTTTTTCGGGCCACCCTGCCTTGGTGGGAATCGGCCAGTGTGATAATAATAATAATAAAAAATATATATTGCCGAATAGGTAAAATTGATCAATTAACAAGACTTCATTCAAAATTAAGTCCATTCTAAAATTTTCTCTTATACGTTTATGTTAATTTAAAAATTAATAATTTTATACCAAAAGAAGCTTAGAAAACTTACCTAATCTCATTATAACAACCGCAATTTAATTGAGCCTAATACAGCTAAATATATTTTAGATAAAGTTACAATAATTTAATAATAAACAAACACAATGAAATATATTTTCTTCGTTAGGTTCAGAATGATTTTTGCGAAATGATTGCATACACAAATGTTCGCTTGCCTTATTCGGCAAGAGGAGCTTTGCTATTTAAGCCAAAATCACAAGTTTTATCTATTCGGCACGACATATATATATGTATATGTATACCAGCAGTAAGGGAGCTACCCCAACTATGCAGATCTGCTGGCAGCCAGAAGCGTCCAGATGGTATCACACTTCAGGCTTGGACAGACGGTAAGTAGGTGGTGTGGGACTACACATGTGCATCTACCTTGACTGATACCTATCTCCAGTACACCAGGGAGGACGGAGAGGCAGCCGCCAGTTTCAGTGAGTCCCAAAAGTCTAGAAAATATGGAGAACTTGCCCATCATTATATGTTTGTTCCCATAGGCTCAGAGACCCTTGGTTCATGGGGAAAGAGTGCATCTAAGTGCCTTAAGGAGCTAGGCAAAAGACTCATCAGGGTAACTCGGGATCCCAAGGCAGCTAGTTTTCTGTTCCAGCGACTCAGCGCTGCTGTTCAGAGGGGTAATGCCTGCTGTACTTTGGGCACGCGCCCCAGTTCTGAAGAGCTGGATGAGACTTTCGCATTATAATCAGTGACAAACACGTAACAATATGTACTAGACATGTATCTCTCACATCTCATGTACTGTATATGCCATCTTTATATCAACAATCTATCTCTTAAACCTTCTGTACCATATTATATATATAAATATATATATATATATATATATATATATATATATATATATATATATATATATATATATATATATATATATATATATATATATATATATATATATATATATATTTTTTTTCAACAAGTCGGTCGTCTCCCACCGAGGCAGGGTGACCCAAAAAAAAGAAAGAAAATCCCCAAAAAGAAAATACTTTCATCACCATTCAACACTTTCACCACACTCACACATTATCACTGCTTTTGCAGAGGTGCTCAGAATATAACAGTTTAGAAGCATATACGTATAGAGATACACAACATATCCCTCCAAACTGCCAATATCCCAAACCCCTCCTTTAAAGTGCAGGCATTGTACTTCCCATTTCCAGGACTCAAGTCCGACTATATGAAAATAACCGGTTTCCCTGAATCCCTTCACTAAATATTACCCTGCCCACACTCCAACAGATCGTCAGGTCCCACGTATCATTCGTCTCCATTCACTCCTATCTAACACGCTCATGCACGCTTGCTGGAAGTCCAAGCCCCTCACCCACAAAACCTCCTTTAACCCCTCTTTCCAACCCTTTCGAGGACGACCCCTACCCCTCTTTCCTTCCCCTATAGATTTATATGCTTTCCATGTCATTCTACTTTGATCCATTCTCTCTAAATGACCAAACCACCTCAACAACCCCTCTTCTGCCCTCTGACTAATGCTTTTATTAACTCCACACCTTCTCCTAATTTCCACACTCCGAATTTTCTGCATAATATTTACACCACACATTGCCCTTAGACAGGACATCTCCACTGCCTCCAACCGTCTCCTCGCTGCTGCGTTTACCACCCAAGCTTCACATCCATATAAGAGTGTTGGTACTACTATACTTTCATACATTCCCTTCTTTGCCTCCATAGATAACGTTTTTTGACTCCACATATACCTCAACGTACCACTCACCTTTTTTCCCTCATCAATTCTATGATTAACCTCATCCTTCATAAATCCATCCGCCGACACGTCAACTCCAAAGTATCTGAAAACATTCACTTCTTCCA
>NC_091362.1:12425092-12492592 GCF_038502225.1 Cherax quadricarinatus | reverse complement strand
TGCACACACACTGGGAATGGCAGCTCATATCGCTTCAACGATTCCTTAACTTAGTGTTATTATCACTGATTACATTACAATTCATATGACGATTTAGTGTCTCATAATTATTATACACATTAGAGGTCACTCCATTAAGATCTGAGACCGATGAGTGATGATTAAATCACGGGTATTTTCCCCTGGACACTCCAAGGCGTCGCACCAGTCACCACCGGTCCTACCCTTATTCACTAATTTTACCACTTTATTACTGTGGTCCCGTAAATCACGTTCCCTCACTCTTCACCAGGAACAGTTACGACACTTCCTATTATGAAGTGAGGCCTATATTAATCCTTAGGCCGTTGTAAATGCCAATTTCCTGGTCCCATGCTTTCCTAGCCTCTTAACTCCATTCAAAACACTCCCGCTCCCTGATGCCCCGTCTCGACCTCTCCCCTGCCCATCAGCGCAGGCGCAGAGCTTCCCTGTTGGTTCTATTAAATTTTCAAATACATTTTTCGACCTATATCGACACATTAAACACCTATTAGGCACTATAGCATCGGAAGATTAAAATATTTTCCACACTATTTTAGGGATTACAGCAGCCTGGTGGTGAGAAGGTTACACACAACTATAATGACCATAGTGTAGTCGACAGGCTTTAAACCCCAAAAGAGCAAAGTCGCTGGTGGGCGAAATGTCTTCGTTAATAAAATGATTTAACTCGAACATAATGACATGTTTATATCTTGTCTCCATGCTGGTGTTGCTAACACCACACGATGGTGTTGCTAACACCACACTTTGGTGTTGCTAACACCACACAATGGTGTTGCTAACACCACACTTTGGTGTTGCTAACACCACACGATGGTGTTGCTAACACCACACTTTGGTGTTGCTAACACCACACGATGTTGTTTCTCACACCACACGATGGTGTTACTAACACCACACGATGTTGTCGCTCACACCACACGACGTCGCTTACACCACACGATGTTATTGCTCACACCACACGATGTTGCTGCTCATACCACACGATGTTGTTGCTAACGCCACACGATGATGCTGCTCACACCACACGATGTTGTTGCTCACACTACACGATGTTGTTGCTCACACCACACGATGTTGCTGCTCACACCACACGATGTTGTTGCTCACACCACACGATGATGTTGCTCACACCACACGATGTTGTTGCTCACACCACACGATGATGTTGCTCACACCACACGATGCTGTTGCTCATACCACACGATGTTGTTGCTCATACCATACGATGTTGTTGCTAACACCACACGATGTTGTTGCTCACACCACACGATGTTGTTGCTCATACCACACGCTGGTCTTGCTGACACCACACGATGTTGTTGCTCACACCACACGATGTTGTTTCTGACACCACACGATGTTGTTGCTCACACCACACGATGTTGTTGCTCATACCACACGATGTTGTTGCTAACACCACACGCTGGTCTTGCTGACACCACACGATGTTGTTGCTCACACCACACGATGTTGTTGCTCACACCACATGCTGTTGCATAATACAATGTACGTGTGTGTAAGTTACTAGTTGTCAAAAGCACTTGTCGCTAGACACTTTGCCTGATATATATTCAGGAAGAAATCCAAATATTCTTCCTTGAAGCCTTTTTATGCACTTCTCCTAGGCTATGGGTCCCACAATTTCCACCAGAGGTGGACCCCATCTATATGTGTGTATATATATATGTATATATATATATATATATATATATATATATATATATATATATATATATATATATATATATATATATATATGTGTGTGTGTGTGTGTGTGTGTGTGTGTGCGTATATGTGTGTGTGTGTGTGTATTTGTGTGTGTGTGTGTGTGTGTGTGTGTGTGTGTGTGTGTGTGTGTGTGTGTGTGTGTGTGTGTGTGTGTGTGTGTGTGTGTGTGTGGTTCACAGCGTGAAGGTCACAACCAGCACGATGATGGGACCCATGACGTTACTACCCTCCCTCCCCCCACCTCCCTCTCCTCCCCCAAGAGGCATCACATGTTCTTAAAAAGACAAAAAAAAAATTAAAAGTAGCGTTAACAAGGGTTTAAAAGTCGGTGCTTCCGCAACAGTTTTCAAGGTGAGTCTTCAGTGTACACATCAGGGCGGCGAGTATTATCAGGAGAACGTATATGGGTGAAGAAATACAAAATAAATATAGGCCTACTCCTTTCCCTTTCAACCTCACTCTTCACTTCATCTAGATAATGAATGTAAACTTTCCCTCCCTCACCCTCATGTCTCTCTCTCTCTCTCTCTCTCTCTCTCTCTCTCTCTCTCTCTCTCTCTCTCTCTCTCTCTCTCTCTTCTAGTGTACCATGTGTATGTAACTGACCCACTAACGGTGAAATGAGAGAGAAAAACAGTGCAGCGTCCTGGCCAGGGTTGAGCAATGGCAGGATGGCACTGTAGTGTTGCTGACACTGGCACTGTTATAATGATGCTCACTCTTCCCTGGCTATGGTCCTCTTATGTAGGTTAATACAAAACTGCATGGTTTGACGTCTATAGGCAGCGCTATTGCCGTTAAGGCTGTACTTCATGTGTATACCAACTTCAAGAATACTTTAGTTCCCATAATAAGGCTGAAAGTAAACTACCAATGCATACATACACAAAGATGCACATCTCTAGATGCATATACTCTGTTGGATGATGTATCCAATCCTCTGCGACAGGTGTATGTATACTCCACAAGCTAGTCCACAGACTAGCGTGTATCTCAGTACGAATGGCGTTCATCGGACTAAGTTTTTTTTTGTATAGCTTTACAATTCTTGTATGTCCAACTCTTATATTCATATATAACCACCTTCATTTTTGTAAAATCAACAATTTACATATATTTGCTGTATGGTGGTATATTTTTTGTGTGTATCTCAATATCTGGTTGTTGGCTGCAGCAGGACCAGTTATAATCCATATGTAATCTTTCTATTTCCTTCTCCTATATAGACTCTCAATAACAATAAAATTCACATTACCGTGGTTGGAACAATCCACAAAGTTAAGTTTAATATCTTTACTGTGCATCCGATACCCATCCTGTGTGTGGTAGTCAAAAGATTACAGAGGCACATAATGGGTCCAGGCACTGGGCCGCAAAGTTTTGATATCTAAATCAAGTTAGTGGTAATAAACTATTTATGTTTATATCTGGTGTAGCACTGGTACAGCTGTACAACGCCATGTACCCCGTCCTTGTGAAACTACCACACCTGGTGGTCATAATTTACAAATGGCGTGGTGAAGGTTATTACTCTGTCTGAATTGTCAGTGATTTTTATCGTACCTGATGCTACACCAAGAGGTGAAGAAGTAGAGCACGGTGTGATCTTTATTTTGTTTTTAATGGAGTGAGTACTCAGCAAGGCTCGCTGTGTCAGTGATACTGCATATCACATGTCTGTATATGTCAGTGATACTGCATGTCACATGTCTGTATGTGTCAGTGATACTGCATATCACATGTCTGTATATGTCAGTGATACTGCATGTCACATGTCTGCATGTCAGTGATACTGCATATCACCTGCATCCCACTAGTCAAAAATATTTTAATTCCTAATGCAGGGATTAAATTATAATCATGGGGGAGCGCTAAACCCGTAGGATTATACAGCGCATGTGGTGGGAGGGATGGAAGGTATTCAGACTCAATTTAGGGAACCAGACCACAGATCTAATTCCCTAGATCAAGAGCCCCTCACCAGCGCCAAGGAACCTCCCTTGAGGGGACAAGGATTAAAGCAAACTCTCAGTATATACTGACTAAGAGACACTGATGATCCAGCAGATATACCAGTGGTTGCTCAGCCAGCAAGTGCACCATCCCTTGACTAACACCCACGTAAGAATATACATTTTTTTTCTGATGTATAAGATACCCCACCACCACCATCTTGTTCTCTGGATTATGACCGTAACCTTTACTGTTTATAACAAATTATTGAGTGCAACATGCTAAAAGGAGCATTTACATTAAGTCATCCAGCAGACATGACTAATACTGTGGGAGTGACAGGGTGATATTAAGCTGGTTCTTCATGATGTATGAAGGTCGCACAACATGATAACTTATCTTAGGACACCTCACATGTGCCTCAGTACTCACCAGACATTCCTATCCATAGAAAATTTTTTGAGTTTCATCAGACATCAAACATGCAATCTACAACAACACAATATATTTACTAGACAATGGTGCAATAAATATTATGAATGACTTACGAGTCAACAGTGTGATATATACTTGTTACATTACTACGTTTTTAAATTATATCAAATTACAATTCTTACACAAATAACCCGCATATAAAAGAGAGAAGCTTACGACGACGTTTCGGTCCGACTTGGACCATTGACAGTCACAGTGTGACTTTGTCAATGGTCCAAGTCGGACCGAAACGTCGCCGTAAGCTTCTCTCTTTTATGTGCGGATTATTTGTGTATCGTTCCAGTCACGGTATTGTGCCTTTTTGTTATTTACAATTCTTACACAGCATAAATCCTGGATTAGTTCTTAGGACTAAACTTCTACGCCAGTAGACCTACACTGCATATTCCAATGATACATTATCATCTCTATAACTATTATACAACGTCTTAATAGTATTACTGTACCATCAGAATTAATAGTTCCAAACTCAAAGCCTAGTAATACCTATAAAATCATCCTAAATTATACTAAACCTGTCACACTCATCAGTACTAGAGTGCCACTTAGTGTCTATAACTAGCTTTAATTATAGTAGTTATATTTGTACACTTACTCTACTTCTGCCTGTGTAAGTATACAACAATGTAGTGACTTATAGTTACATTTTCAGTCAGGAACTGAATGCAGAATATATTTATATTCTTCTCTAACGATATACTGTCAGAAATGCATTAATACAGCAACAACAACAACAACAATAACAATGATAATAATAATAATAATAATTATTATTATTATTATTATTTTTTATTAGTAATATATTGAATCCTACATTAATATGTTATATTACGGTCAAGGATATATTCACCAATAGGTGTATATATATTGATGGGGTTGTAAGAGAAGTAAATGCGAGGGTCTTGGCAAGAGGCGTGGAGTTAAAAGATAAAGAATCACACACAAAGTGGGAGTTGTCACAGCTGCTCTTTGCTGATGACACTGTGCTCTTGGGAGATTCTGAAGAGAAGTTGCAGAGATTGGTGGATGAATTTGGTAGGGTGTGCAAAAGAAGAAAATTAAAGGTGAATACAGGAAAGAGTAAGGTTATGAGGATAACAAAAAGATTAGGTGATGAAAGATTGAATATCAGATTGGAGGGAGAGAGTATGGAGGAGGTGAACGTATTCAGATATTTGGGAGTGGACGTGTCAGCGGATGGGTCTATGAAAGATGAGGTGAATCATAGAATTGATGAGGGAAAAAGAGTGAGTGGTGCACTTAGGAGTCTGTGGAGACAAAGAACTTTGTCCTTGGAGGCAAAGAGGGGAATGTATGAGAGTATAGTTTTACCAACGCTCTTATATGGGTGTGAAGCGTGGGTGATGAATGTTGCAGCGAGGAGAAGGCTGGAGGCAGTGGAGATGTCATGTCTGAGGGCAATGTGTGGTGTGAATATAATGCAGAGAATTAGTAGTTTGGAAGTTAGGAGGAGGTGCGGGATTACCAAAACTGTTGTCCAGAGGGCTGAGGAAGGGTTGTTGAGGTGGTTCGGACATGTAGAGAGAATGGAGCGAAACAGAATGACTTCAAGAGTGTATCAGTCTGTAGTGGAAGGAAGGCGGGGTAGGGGTCGGCCTAGGAAGGGTTGGAGGGAGGGGGTAAAGGAGGTTTTGTGTGCGAGGGGCTTGGACTTCCAGCAGGCATGCGTGAGCGTGTTTGATAGGAGTGAATGGAGACAAATGGTTTTTAATACTTGACGTGCTGTTGGAGTGTGAGCAAAGTAACATTTATGAAGGGATTCAGGGAAACCGGCAGGCCGGACTTGAGTTCTGGAGATGGGAAGTACAGTGCCTGCACTCTGAAGGAGGGGTGTTAATGTTGCAGTTTAAAAACTGTAGTGTAAAGCACCCTTCTGGCAAGACAGTGATGGAGTGAATGATGGTGAAAGTTTTTCTTTTTCGGGCCACCCTGCCTTGGTGGGAATCGGCCGGTGTGATAATAAAAAAAAAAAAAAAAAATATTGAGAATTTACTTTAATATTTATTTTAAGGATGAAAGTATTTTTGGCTGGTGGTGAAGAGGCTACATACACCATTAATGACCTTCGTATAGTCGATAGGTTTTAAACACAATTGTATGACCCTTGTGGATTTAGCGCATAGTTATGATTGTAATAATTTACTTAAACCCAGTTAACCAGCCAACCAGTGTTATATTAATATAGAAGGTTGTCACCTTGAACAATTTCACACATGATGGTTCTGGACTCGTGAACAAGGACGAACTTCCTGTTGTTCTTCCACCTTCAGTGTGTAAGTGGTAGTGTTTACAGTGGAGGTGTACACAGTGTGTCACTGGTGTACACAGTGTGTTACTGGTGTATGCAGTGTGTCATTGACGGTGTATAGTGTGTCTACTGTGGTGGTACTGTAGGGCCATATTATAGCTTCATATATTGAGGTATTAATCTCCTACCTTCAAGGCCAGTCAGTATTGTCTGTCCACTAAGATATGTGTGCCTGCCGCCTAACATTTCATTTTGACTTTGATAGTCCCTTTGATTACGCTGGCAATTGTAAGTATTTGCTTTAAAGTAAGTTATATAAACCAAGATTTTTCCATTTTTTAGGTAAATATGAGTAATTGTGATTACTGATCGAGTTTGTTCTGAATGTTAATTGCCATATTGGCTATTTTAAGCTGGCAGGACAATATGTGTAGCCCTTTCCCGTGACTGTAGTTCAGATTAAATATATCATGAACAGAACGGTGACTGAAGCTAGCTTGTCTTAACCACTCTTTGGTCTCTTTACACAATTGATGCTAATCAGAGTAATGATCTGAAAGTCTTCCAGTTTTCCATCCATAACGCCTGTGGAAAATACTGTATATATTTTCCGGAAATACGGTAATTCATAGGTAAATAGATGCCCTATATTGTATTTTTAAAAGAAGTATGTTATCGAAAAAAAAAATAGAGACACTAGCCATCTTGGTTTTGATTTTGTATTAGAAACGTTGGTGAATGGGGAAGAATTTTTCGTGCTCTAGAGGTTAAAATTGTGCTGACACCTCTCAAATAGGAGGCGAAATTGGTGGATATGCATTCCTGCATAACTTGAGATATCAGACGACTGGACAAGACAGCTCCAGGAACCTCAGATAAACTCTCTAGATTTGTGTATAATTCTGGCCAGCATTATTTTCATAAATTTAGACAGTGAGGTTTTCTGAGTATGATACACATTAATCTCCAGTCAAATTGGTGAGTGATATTAAGATATATTTTACTTCTGTTATGTAATTGTGTATATATATAACCATTTATTAATTTTAATATACAGTCCACAAATTTATATATTTACCAGCATTCCTGGTGTATGTATATTTCATTTAATTAATAGGTCCAGAGCAACTTGTGGATATGACAGTTGTAGGTATCGAAGGGGGACATTTTTTGCGACCTAAGTGTCCCAAATTCCTACTTGTCTAACTGATAAATAATAGTTATCATTGTTCATTTACTGTTATGTATATAATTATACATCCAAGTAAATGCAATTTTCCACAACGCCAACCACATGAGATAAATGGAAAATGGCAAATTTCACACCCACTTACAAAATGGGAGATAGGTCCTTAGCTTCAAATTATAGGCCAATCAGCCATACATCACTTGTTGGAAAGTTTATTGAATAAATAATTGCCGATGTAATTTGAAGCCACTTTCAAAAATATATTTTGATAAATGAATCTGAGCACGCTTTACAAAGGATCATTCTTGCCAAATGAATTTATTAATCTTCTTCACTAAAGTATTCAATGCAGTAGATCATGATAAAGGACACAATATTGTGTATAGGGACTTCAGTAAGGCTTTTGATAAGAGTTCCACACAGAACACTGATGAAGAAAGTAGCGGCACATGGTAGAGTAGGAGAAATTATCTCTTGGATCGAGGCATGGGTGTCTGATAGGCAACAGAGTTTGCATAAATGAGAATTCAGAATGGGGACCCTTGCAAATAAATCTACATAAACTACATATATGAGGAAATAAATAATGACATAAGCAACATATTATAAATAATATATAATGCCAACAAATTGATAAGTAAAACACGCGCAAAACTTAAGTAGCCTTATTGACGAAACGTTTCACCTGTGCATCAGACACTATCAGCCAAATACAGAGGTGATTACAGTATTGCCGACAGTAGAGATAGAGAGGTAATTTAGAGGTGATCAGTCCCTGAGTCATGACAGAAGGTGGTCAGTCCCTGAGTCATGACAGAAGGTGGTCAGTCCCTGAGTCATGACAGAAGGTGGTCAGTCCCTGAGTCATGACAGAAGGTGGTCAGTCCCTGAGTCATGACAAAGGGTGGTCAGTCCCTGAGCCATGATAGAAGGTGATCAGTCCCTTAGCCTGAAACAAAGGCATGAGGTTATTATATAAGTCTGGTCACTTGTAACTTGTTTGAACATGTGTCTGTTCATTACATGACTCATAGCTAAAGAATGCACTGTGGTCAGTTGGTTTTCAGTAGTGAGAAAGTTATAAACGTAAGTAGATAAGGTGTAGATAAAACATATATAGTCACTTGCTTAGGGTGACACAAGATGTGTCACATGTAGGAAATGCGTAGGCATTTACAGTGTGTGTTTTATATAAAACCTTATCTTGTTATAACTCAGAACCAATATAGTTAATTACATATAGGTTACAGTATCATGGAATGGAAAATTGTAATAGGTAGCTTAATTAATAATGGGTAACTATTTAGCAGTTTAATATTAGAATCTGGTATTTGCAAATGCGTATATGATACATATTTTCCAACTATACTGTTTTTGATATGAACATTTTGTCACATATTTCTGTTCAAAAATATAAATCTGAATTGCCATTGACCAAAAATTTTTCTTGTACTTAGTAGATAAGCTGGAAAATGTAACTTAATTTAACAACTGGAAGTCCTAAATATATTCTTGCACCAGTGCCCATATACATAGGGAGGTTTTTTTTTTATATTTTTATTAGAAACCTTACAAAGTACAAAGGATGCATAATAATAGTACAGGAATACAATAACATTCTTTTGTGCTACTAGTACCAGGTTATTCCTGGCGGTAACTAGTATTATAACATCTTGTTATAGCAAACAATACACGCTAAGACAAACCTCACTAAAGTATAACAGTCATTAATAGTTGCCGCCAAGCCATTGTACCCACAGAAAACACACCAAAATGAAACTTTACATAGTTTAACAATGTAAATGAATACCTGACATGTCCTATTACAACGAAAACATCATACAAATGTACAACATCACAAGATTGCTAAAGTTGAAATTTTCACACAAGACTAAAACCATAACCACCTTTAACACACACAATATATGTACTACACATATTATGTCAGTAAAGTAAAAAGACCTTAACCAAAGCTTCCATAACAACTACAAAACAAGACAAAACCCTAACATACCCGCTATGACAGGGTACAGAGTATTGGTTAAGTTATGCTACATTATATCCTAACCAATAGGAATTCGGAAGGAACGTATGATTCCTTATGCACAATAACCATAGAGAAACAGTATTTTAATATTATTAATATGTTAAACCCTCAAATACAATAATTCTGATACAGAAAACAGAACAACATACATGTAACATACAATAATAAAATAACCCAGAACAAGTTTTTATAGCAAAACCTCGGCACATTAAAGGGGTTAAAACCAAACCCTATACATAATTGAACCTCCCACATATGTATATAAACCGAAAATCTTGTCCACAAGACTTTTTTGGTATAACCCCATAAAAACATGGTATAGACCCAAAACCTATACATACACTTAAATGTTTTCACATAGAACCTTCATCAGACAATAAAAGTTAAACATAAGACTAGAGAAGTAATAAGGATAAGGCTGCTGTAATTTGCCAGTCCCAAAAGAACTGACACGTATCTCAGAATTTTTTTTGTTGAAACCAACTTGCCAATCTAATTACTTAAAAACGAGATCCTAAGGGCTCGGTATCCTGGCTATCAAGGAAATTTTAAACACTGAACATAACCATCAGGCTTAGAAAATTAACCCTGGAAACCACACTTATATCTCTCTATGACAAACATCCTCGTGAAACATTGTGTACCATCCATACCTAATTCTCACTACCTTCCTCTTACACACTACATAAGCTCCAGAGAAAAACAAAAAAAAAACCTTTACAACCCCCCATAAGGAGATCACTCCTTTGTCCAACCTCAGGGACCCCGACAAGGGGAACCCACAGTGAGGTTCCTATAACCTTCTGGGAAACTTTTTTCCCAGGACGCCCCATAAACCAGCATATTCCTACACTTCGTCCTATAGAATCTAGCCGCCAATGCTTTTATCCTCGTATCACCCCTTAATCCCCTCATTCCCCATGAGATATCCAGATAATCTACTATAATATACATTATAGCCCTTCCAACATCCCTAGGCACTCCCCTTACATCTAGTAGTAAAGCCCTTAAAAGCGGCAAACGACCCCCCCCCCCCCAACAGTCTGATAACCCCACCCATCCATGATCTCACCCCCTCCAAGGAGGTACAAAAGAAGACCACATGAAACGCCGTTTCAACATCACCACAAAACTGACAAAAAGCCTCTTCCACAAACCCCATACAACGTAACACCTCCTTGGAAGCCAGAATCCTCATGATAAAACGATACACTAATTCTCTTACTCTAGCCGGTATCCGAAGCTTACTAAAATCTTTCCAAATAACCCCCCAATCATACGTTGGATACACGGCTACCCCTTGCATAATTTCCTGACCTTTCACTACCCTCAACAACCTTTTCACTTTGATGTTATCCACCTGTTGCACTGTCAATAAAAATCTCAACATATCTTCACAAAACCTCAATTCCATCCCACTCCACCATTTACGTGCCTCCTCCATAACTCTTCCTACTTTGGCTCCCCTCACACCCCCTTCCCTTATATACCTCCGCTTGATATATACAGCCATTACTCTCAGTCCTAAAGGCAACAAACCTAAACCTCCTCTTCGAATATCCGTCATAACTACCTCCTTACTTAACCATGCCCTCTCAAATCCCCAAACAAACTTCAGCACCCTCCTCTGCATTTCCACAATATCTCGTACCTCTAAGGGAAAAACCTCTGCCACCCCCCATACCTTGCTATAGACAAGTGAATTTACCACCACTACCCTCTGATGTAAAGCTAAGTCCCTCGCACTTAAACCTCCTAGTCTACTTAAAACCTTACCCGTGACAGACTCCGAATTTACCCTTCTGCATACCTGCACTTCCGCCATATACCATATCCCACATACCCTGATTCTATCAACCACTGTCCATCCTAACCCCATCCCCAAGCCCCCCCCCTATCCAATTACCGACCTCTAGTAACCTTGATTTCACCGTATTTACTCTCATTCTGGTATTCATACCAAACATCTGAATCACTCTACCCACCCTCCTTAACTCCTCCTTACCCCGTAGCAAAACAGTAGTATCATCCACATACCCAACGATGCCCCCTTTGCACCCCCCTCCATCTCCTGTTTGTCCATCACCTGCTCAACAGACTCATAAAAAGGATTCTGCACACATGCAAAGAGCAGCTGTGACATCGGACAGCCCTGCCTCAAACCTCTCTCCATCGGTACACTTTCACCCAGCCTCCCATTGACCTGTACCCTCACCTCTGCCTCAGCATACAGGGTGTTCACCCACCTCACTACCCCCTCCCGAAACCCCAACCTCTCTAAGCAAACCCCTAAGAAATCTCTGTCCACGCAATCATATGCATTCACCCAATCTAAACCTAGTATTCCCCCTCCCATACATCTCTCTAGAAAATCCCTAATCAAACCATGTCCATCCCTCATCCTTCTCCCCGGAATTCCCAACTGCCCCCTATGTAACACTAAACCCAACACTTTCCTCATTCTGTTGCCCAAAACCTTAGCAAAAATCTTGTAATCCGAGCACATTAACGTAATCGCACGGTAATCATTCAAAACTCGGCATTCCTTCTTTTTGGGCACTAAAACCGTGACACCCGTTCTTTGCGATTTCCCCATCCTCCCACTACTTAACATACAATTCAAAACCCCCACCAGACAATGCCGTACACTCCCCCAATGACACCTATAAAAATCGTTTGGTATGCCGTCTATGCCTGGGGTTTTACCCTGGCACAGCCCAAAAACTGCCTCCTCCACCTCCTCTACACTAATACTACCCTCGAGTCTGTCACTGTCCTGCTCACTTAATACCCTATTAAACCCTTCATCCCCAAAACGTCCCTCACCCACTCCCCCGCCATCCCTCCTCCACTTCTCCCTAAACCAAAAATCTGCATACAAACTAATATTTTCCTTGGTGGATAGGCCTTGACCCTCCTCAAAGCCACCCCTCCCTGTACCTGCCTCAATATATATGCCAAGGTGGTTTTCGCCTGCCGTTCCTTAAACCTCCTTAATACAAAACCTGATGGCCTATCCCCCCTTAAAACATCCTCCAACCCCGCCCTAACTCGAATTGCCTCAAATTTTTCATTGTGAATTTCCGCCAACCTATTTCGCAAACGTTCCATGTCCTCACTCTGCCCCACCCGATCCTCTGCATAACAGTCATTTAACTGACCCTCAAGATAATTTTGTAGACCATAGCTCCACCTCGCCATCTCCTTACCCCGTACTTCAAAAAAATTTCGCGATTTCAACTTTAGCCCTCATTTCCCACCAATCCAGCAAATCCATTTCCATATTCCTAGTCTCCCAAAAGGATTTCCACCAATCTTCAAAACCTGTAGGGTCACCCTCGTCCCTAAGTAGCCTCACATTTAATTTCCAGTATCCCGCATAAACTCTCACTATGCCATCTACCCTCAAATCTGCTATGACAGCACGATGATCAGAAAAACCCACATCGATAGTCCTCACCCTCTCCACACCTATGCCCTGCCTAACAGAAATCCTATCTAACCGTGCCTCATATCCCCTACGAATAAAAGTGTGCTCCACTCCATATCCCCTACTTCCCACCACATCTACCACTCCAACATCTCGCAAAACATCCCGCAGAACCCCCAAAACACAACCCGCCCCCCTCGGAACCACATCACCATTCCTAATGACACAATTCCAATCCCCACCAATCACCGTAAAATCAGGTAAACCTCTCAAGTGATATACCAGAACATCGCGTACAAAATCCACCTTCACTCTAGCGTTACTAGTTGCTGGCATGTACACACCTACAAAACTAACCCTCCTGGCCCCCCAAAACCCATCCACCCTGATAACCCTCCCCCCCTCCTCCCAACCCAGGATACGCAAAGGACTGGTCTCCTTTACCGCCACAGCCACACCTCCTTTCAACCTCAAAGCATCACTGGTAAACAACCTATAACCTTTCAACAACAACTCACATCCTAACCTATGGTTATGTTCCTGCAAAAAACAGACATCAATACTAAATCTCCTCAAAACCCACTCTAACCATACCCTCTTGACCTCGGTTTTATGACCGTTTACATTGAAAGTTACACACCTGAATTTTACAAGAATGGCGGCTTACCCCTGTGCCGCTGAGGCTTACTTGGTCCTCCTTTCATAGGTTTCGGTCCTTCTCTATCAATCCCTCGTTCCTGCCCTCCAACCCCTCCCTGTCCCTTCCTGCTGAACTTCCCATTGCCCCCCCCCTCCTCCCGGACTTGCTGTTGCTACCACAGCTGCCCACATCTTCTTCCCAGGCCTCTGCGCTGGTGTGAGGACTTCATCCATGTCTGATGCCCCCACTGATCTCTTGCGGGAGCTACCCTCTACACACATATCTTCTGCAACCACATCTTCTTGATGGACCTCCACCACCACATTGCTCTCCTTTCGAACCTCACTCAAGTCTTCCTTACCCCGTTTCTGTGCATCCATCACCTTGACATCACCTGACCTCACATCACCTTCCACACCATGGTCCGACTCTTCCAAAAAATCCTCCAGCACAGCCTCCAAAATCCCTTCCTGAGCTGAATCTGTAGTACCTAACGGTCTGTCTGACAGCGATATTCCCTCCCCCTCCGTTTCCACTGGTAGTGTAACACACGTCTCCAAAACCACCTCTGCTCTGTCGACCTCCTCACTCCATAGGCCTTTACCCCGTCTTTCCACTTCACCCGTCATAACGTCCGCAGCTTCTAATTGCGTATCCTCAGAAGCTGTCTCTTGACGCCTAGGGCCCTGTCTCCTGGGGCATTGTGCCACCATGTGCTCATAAGAGTCACATAAACGGCACGTCTTCCTCTGCCCCGCATAGTGTACAAAAACCTGTGTTCTATGGCTATGCAATGTGACATATGATGGTATCGGCCTCCTCAGGGTCATTTTCAGTGTGAAGGATCCTTCCGGCATCCTTCGGGCCGTCCCTCCACATTCCCATGCTCGCCGAGTGTACAGTCCCATAACCACTGAACACATCTTGTAGGCTGTATGCTGTTGCCTCAAAAGGTACATTCCTTACCTTCCCAAGTAAAATACTTAGACACATCATGCAAGCATACTTCCACTGCCGAATTGATACTCATCCTCCTTTCTTGAAATTCGTCGACGATGGTAGAGTAGAAGTCAGCTCTCATGAACTTCACGAAGACCCTTGACATACCATTCAGTGTCACACCATACAGCGTGGCGCTGCTTAAAGATCCTCTAACCAGCTCAATGCAGACAGTATTTATGCGCCGGTTCATTCGGTCCGCCATCTTGGTGCTAATGCTATGTTTTCCTCACCAGGTGGCGTGCAAGAGAAACTGTAGAAGCGTCCTCTCTCCCCGCAGGTCGAGAGACGAATACGTCCTAAATATATTCTTGCATAAATATATAACTATTGCACCAGTGCCCATATACATAGGGAGGTGGCAGGGAAATATACTCAAACAGTTCCAGGGAGAAACCAAACTTTTAGTACTGTAGTTTTATATTCTCCGAGGCTGTGGGTCCCAAATAGCACTAGAGGTAGTACCTCCCTCTATATTACCTTCTTTAATACAGTCATATATTGTAGCCTTTAAAAAAAACAACTGCATGGGTAATTTAGTGAGTGTTTTAAAGTTTTTTTTTTACCCAGGTGAGCCCATTACGTTTTCTCAGATGCAAATTCAATTCGCCATTTCTTGCCCCAGGTAGAAAATAATAATAATAATAATAATAATAATAATAATAATAATAATAATAATAATAATAATAATAGGAAGAAGAATCTTTACTTTTTAACGTGCACAGATGTTACATTGTCAGGATAGGTAATAAGTGTATATGTTATAAAAGTTCATGAGGTAGACATACATCAGGACTGAAACTACTGTACATCACACTGTTATAAAGTTTATACACAAGAGTTAATACTTCTGGCTGTCTTCAAGAAGGCGCTGGACAGGCTTACGTGCGGCCAACAGTAACAGCCTGGTTGATCAGGCCCTGATCCACCACGAGGCCTAGTCACGGCCCGGGCCACGGGGGCGTTGACCCCCGAAACCCTCTCCAGGCATACAACATTGATACAGCTGCAAATTATTGATTACCGTATACTATGGAAGTGGATATTATTTTTTTGTGCTGTGTTACAAATCCTTTCAGTATCCTATTTATCCCATGAGGATAGGCTAAATGCCTCAAATGATGTAGTGGAAGTTTTAGCAGTAAAGGTCGAGAACCAAAACCTAGTCATTGTGGTAGTCTACAAGCCTCCGGATGCAACATCCCAGCAATTCCAGGAACAGCTGTTAAAAATTGACCACTGTCTGGAAAACCTTCCAGCTCCTGCACCCAACATCTTGCTCCTGGGGGATTTCAACTTAAGGCACCTAAAATGGAGGAATATAGCAAATAATATTGTTGCAGTAATAACACCAGGAGGCAGCTCTGATGAAAACTCACACTCACGCGAGCTTTTAAATCTCTGCACAAAATTCAATTTAAACCAGCAAATAATAGAGCCTACTAGACTGGAGAATACACTAGACCTCATCTTCACTAACAATGATGATCTGATAAGAAATGTCACCATATCAAAAACAATATACTCAGATCACAACATAATTGAGGTTCAGTCATGTATGCGCGGAGCCCCAGACCGACATAATGAGATTAGTCACGAGGGAGCATTCACCAAATTCAGCTTCAATAACAAAAACATAAAGTGGGACCAAGTAAACCAAGTCCTAACCGATATAAGCTGGGAAGATATACTAAGCAACACAGACCCCAACTTATGCCTAGAACAGATTAACTCGGTGGCACTCGATGTATGCACAAGGCTTATTCCTCTAAGAAAAAGGAGGAGTAGATGTAAAACAGAAAGACAGGCGCTCCCTTTACAGGCGACGGAAAAGAATAACAGAGCGGCTAAAAGAGGTCAATATATCTGAAATGCGTAGGGAGACACTGGTCAGAGAAATAGCAAGCATCGAACTTAAGCTAAAAGAATCCTTTAGGAGTCAGGAATCGCGGGAAGAACTAAAAGCCATAAATGAAATCGAAAGAAACCCAAAGTATTTCTTCTCCTATGCCAAATCAAAATCGAGAACAACGTCCAGTATTGGGCCCCTACTTAAACAAGATGGGTCCTACACAGATGACAGCAAGGAAATGAGTGAGCTACTCAAGTCCCAGTATGACTCAGTTTTTAGCAAGCCGCTAACCAGACTGAGAGTCGAAGATCAAAATGAATTTTTTTATGAGAGAGCCACAAAATTTGATTAACACAAGCCTATCCGATGTTATCCTGACGCCAAATGACTTCGAACAGGCGATAAATGACATGCCCATGCACTCTGCCCCAGGGCCAGACTCATGGAACTCTGTGTTCATCAAGAACTGCAAGAAGCCCCTATCACGAGCCTTTTCCATCCTATGGAGAGGGAGCATGGACACGGGGGTCGTCCCACAGTTACTAAAAACAACAGACATAGCCCCACTCCACAAAGGGGGCAGTAAAGCAACAGCAAAGAACTACAGACCAATAGCACTAACATCCCATATCATAAAAATCTTTGAAAGGGTCCTAAGAAGCAAGATCACCACCCATCTAGAAACCCATCAGTTACACAACCCAGGGCAACATGGGTTTAGAACAGGTCGCTCCTGTCTGTCTCAACTATTGGATCACTACGACAAGGTCCTAAATGCACTAGAAGACAAAAAGAATGCAGATGTAATATATACAGACTTTGCAAAAGCCTTCGACAAGTGTGACCATGGCGTAATAGCGCACAAAATGCGTGCTAAAGGAATAACAGGAAAAGTCGGTCGATGGATCTATAATTTCCTCACTAACAGAACACAGAGAGTAGTCGTCAACAGAGTAAAGTCCGAGGCAGCTACTGTGAAAAGCTCTGTTCCACAAGGCACAGTACTCGCTCCCATCTTGTTCCTCGTCCTCATATCCGACATAGACAAGGATGTCAGCCACAGCACCGTGTCTTCCTTTGCAGATGACACCCGAATCTGCATGACAGTGTCTTCCATTGCAGACACTGCAAAGCTCCAGGCGGACATCAACCAAATCTTTCAGTGGGCTGCAGAAAACAATATGAAGTTCAACGATGAGAAATTTCAATTACTCAGATATGGTAAACATGAGGAAATTAAATCTTCATCAGAGTACAAAACAAATTCTGGCCACAAAATAGAACGAAACACCAACGTCAAAGACCTGGGAGTGATCATGTCGGAGGATCTCACCTTCAAGGACCATAACATTGTATCAATCGCATCTGCTAGAAAAATGACAGGATGGATAATGAGAACCTTCAAAACTAGGGAGGCCAAGCCCATGATGACACTCTTCAGGTCACTTGTTCTATCTAGGCTGGAATATTGCTGCACACTAACAGCACCTTTCAAGGCAGGTGAAATTGCCGACCTAGAAAATGTACAGAGAACTTTCACGGCGCGCATAACGGAGATAAAACACCTCAATTATTGGGAGCGCTTGAGGTTCCTAAACCTGTATTCCCTGGAACGCAGGAGGGAGAGATACATGATTATATACACCTGGAAAATCCTAGAGGAACTGGTACCGAACTTGCACACGAAAATCACTCACTACGAAAGCAAAAGACTTGGCAGACGATGCACCATCCCCCCAATGAAAAGCAGGGGTGTCACTAGCACGTTAAGAGACCATACAATAAGTGTCAGGGGCCCGAGACTGTTCAACTGCCTCCCAGCACACATAAGGGGGATTACCAACAGACCCCTGGCAGTCTTCAAGCTGGCACTGGACAAGCACCTAAAGGTAGTTCCGGATCAGCCGGGCTGTGGCTCGTACGTTGGTTTGCGTGCAGCCAGCAGTAACAGCCTGGTAGATCAGGCTCTGATCCACCAGGAGGCCTGGTCACAGACCGGGCCGCGGGGGCGTTGACCCCCGGAACTCTCTCCAGGTAAACTCCAGGTAAACTGTGGTGAGAGTTAGTACTAAGACCTGTGTCGGGCAGATGAGAGGCAGGTACAGCTAGCACTTGGCCTTCAAAAGTGCCTTAATGTAGATAAAAAGCTCTTGATCCAAGGAATTGATGTCATTACTACCTTCCTTTGGATCAAATATGATTACTTCCCAATCCCCAGACACTGTGGGATTGGGAAGTAATGAAACGCTGTTTGCTAGAAACGCTAAACCATATGGGTTTAGAGTTTCTAGCAAACAGGCGCCCATATTGTAATGTACTTCATGCCAGCTACAATGACAAAGACGAAAATATAAATGAGACAACTTATACAGTGCAGTTAATATTATTATATATTGCTAATTGCAAATCCTGTAATGATTCGTGAGAAAGCGCTAAGTCCTTAGTGGGGGGACATATAACTCCTGGGAAATGATGAGTAATCAAGTTTGATAGGAGGAAAGAAGGGGTATGTCCACTTCTTTGGATCAAGAACCTTTCAACAAAATGCAGATGAAGTATACACAGACTTAGGGAAAGCCTTTGACAAGTGCGACCGCGGTGTGATAGCGCACAAAATGCGTGATTAAGGAATAACAGGAAAAGTTGATACATGGATCTATAACTTCCTAACAAATAGAACACAAAGAGTAATAGTAAACAGAGTAAAGTCTGAAGCGGCAAAGGTGAAAAGCTCTGTTCCCATCCTATTCCTCAACCTCATATCTGACATAGAGATGTAAGTCATAGCTTCGTGTCTTCCTTTGCAGATGACACCCGAATTGCCATGACATTGACCTTCATCGAAGACACCGCAAGACTCCAAGCGGACATCAACCAAATCTTCAGATGGACCACTCAAAACAATATGAAGCTCAATGAAGAGAATTTTCAACTACTCAGATATGGAAAACTTGAGGAAATTAAAATTGTATCAGGGTACACGACAAATTCTAACTATACAATAGACCGAAAAAATAATGTGAAGGACATGGGAGTGATAATGTCAGAGGATCTCACCTTCAAAGACCACAACAATGTATCTTCCGCATCTGCTAGAAAAATGATAGGATAGATAATGAGAACCTTCAAAGCTAGGGACGAGAAGCCCATGATGATTCTCTTCAAATCGCTTGTTCTCTCTAGGCTGGAATACTGCTGTACACTAATTGACCTACAGAGTGTACAAAGAACTTTCACGGCACACATAAGTACGATAAAGCGCCTAAATTACTGGGAACGGTTGAAGTTCCTTGATTTGTATTCCCTGGAATGCAGGCAAGAAAGATATATGATAATATACACTTGGAAATCCTAGAGGGTTTGGTACTAAACTTGCAGACGAAAATCACTCTCTATGAAAGCAAAAGACTCGGCAGGAGATGCAATATTCCCCTAATGAAAAGCAGGGCGCCACGAGTACATTAAGAGACAACACAATAAGTGTTAGAGACCCAAGACTGTTCAACTGCCTCCAAGCATACATAAGGGGGATTACCAATAGACCCCTGGCTGTCTTCAAGAAGTATATATGAGGGGTTGTTTTGTAGCTGTAGCGGGTTGTGAATGATATACGTCTTCGGAGGCTTCTTAGTTTATTGACAAGTAGTGGTGGGTTACACAGGCTTGTGTGTTTGTGCCCATGGCCCGGGCAGGGCCATGCCACGAGAGAGAGCTGGGAGGCCTTGTGTCTTGCTGCTAGGCCGCTGTGTGAGTGAGAGTGAGGCAAGTCTGGGCATACTGAAGTGGCAAGGCCTATAGGTGGCAGCACCAGCATGGCGCGAAATATGAACTAAGCTGGCAGACAGCATGGGCTGTCTGTGCAGACAGTACAGGCTGTCTACAGAAGGCGCTTCAAGAAGGTACCTAACCAGCCGGGCTGTGGTTCGTATGTCAGCTTGCGTGTGGCCAGCAGTAACAGCCTGGTTGATCAGACCCTGATCTACCACGAGACCTGGTCTCAGACCGGGCCGCGGGGGCGTTGACCCTCGAAACCTTCTCCAGGTATACTCCAAGTAACGAAATTCATCCTCGTACAGTGTCAACCCATCCACTGTAACCAAACGTCTTTCATTTTCATTTATTGTAACTCAGGACTGACCATATGAACACGTCTGACTGAGGGGCGCTGAGGTAAGTCTACTGGCCCATGCTAACACGAGTGGGCTAGTCGTCAATTATCTTCCTGGCCGATTACCTGGAGTTTATCTGGAGAGGGTTCCGGGGGTCAGCGCCCCCGCGGCCCGGTGTGACCAGGCCTCCTGGTGGATCAGAGCCTGATCAACCAGGCTGTTACTGCTGGCTGCACGCAATCCAACGTACGAGCCACAGCCCGGCTGGTCAGGTACCGACTTTAGGTGCTTGTCCAGATTAATAGAATTTTTCAGAATCCTGTCATCTCTTTTCACTTGGTTATGCAGGCTGCTTGTACACTGTATCACAGTACTTCTCCAATGAATTACGATAAAATAAGATAAGATATCGTTCGGATTTTTAACTCGCAGGGTTAGCCACCCAGGATAACCCAAGAAAGGCAGTGCGTCATCGAGGACTGTCTGTCTTATTTCCATTGGGGTCCTCAATCTTGACCCCCCAGGATGCGACCCATACCAGTGGACTAATACCCTGGTAGGTGAACAGGACAACATGTGTAAGGAAACGCGTCGAAATGTTTCTACCCCGCCAAGAGTCGAACCCGGGCCCACCTTGTGTGAAGCGAGAGCTTTGCCAGCCGGGCCACGCGGTCATAATTTCACCCTATGATTACATAAAATACAGTAAATAAATAATACATTATTTGTTCATCAGATACAGCAAATGGATACAAAACTAACCAGAAAAACTGACTGCAAATAGCTGGTGGATAACTGTTGTTTAGATATGAATACGCAGAAACCGTCACGGCTAAATTTAGAGAGCAATAACCTGTATAGGCATCAGTTTCAGGGATGAGTGAGCAAGCGCACTTTCCTCTAGTAATATGACAAGAGCCGCTGGTTTAAAGGACATAGCAAGCACTAGGGCATATTTATTAGAAAAAAAATCGTACCAGGGACCTTCATTACTTCTAACAAACGGATCAGTTACCAATGTTTATATTAAGACTCGGTGGTTCATATCAAAACTCATGAAGAGCTACCCTACAAGATCCATATTCACCTTTGAGGTAAAGTGAAGTATGGAGCCAGAGATTTCTAGTGTTAAGCTTTGTCATTAAGGTGCCATACTCTTCCAATATGTCATCAGTGTCAAGTACTACAGTACAAGTGATATAATATTCATCTTGTGATTGCTACAACATAGTGGAGAGGTTCAATAGATCAGCTTGTACATGTTCAGTATGTTAATACCGACAGATTATGGGAATAAGGCACATGCACTCTCTAGACATATTAATTAAAGGAGAGTTTCACCACTTGTAACCTCAGCCGAAATCATACCGATGGTCACATTAATACCTGGAGGGTATTTGGGGAGTCAACCAGGCCTCGCGGTTTGATCAGGGCCTGATCAACAAGGCTGTTACTGCTGGCTTCGCGCAAACTGACGTATGAACTACAGCTCGGTTGGTCAGGTACTGACTTTAGGTGCCTGTCCAGCTACCTCTTGAAAATAGCCAGGGGTCTATTAGTAATCCCACTTATGTATGCTGGGAGGCAGTTGAATAGTCTTGGGCCCCTGACACTTACTGTGTCTCTTAGCGTACTCGTGGCGCCCCTGCTTTTCATTGGGGGGATGTTCCACCGCCTGCCGAGTCTTTTGCTTTTGTAGGGAGTGATTTCCATGTGCAGATTTGAGACTAGTCCCTCTTAAGATTTCCAAGTGTATATTATCATGTATCTTTTTCTCCTGCGTTCCAAGGAGTACAGGTCAAGCGACAGCAACTGTTCCCAGTAATTTAGGTGCTTTATTGTACGTAAACGTGCAGTGAAAGTTCTCTGTATATTCTCCAGGTCTGCAATTTCGTCTGCCTTGAAAGGGCCGTTAGTGTATAGCAATATTCCAGCCTAGAGAGAACAAGCAGTTTGAAAAGAATTATCATTGGCTTGGCATCCCTAGTTTTGAAGGTGCTCATTATCCATCCTGTCATTTTCCTTGCAGATGTGGTAGACATTGTTGTGATCTTTGAAAGTGAGGCTCTGACATTGTCCCTCTCTGGTCCTTCACATTATTTTTCTCGTTCTATTGTGTGGTTGGAATTTGTTTTATATTCCGATCCAATTTTTATTTCCTCGAATTTTCCATAGCGGAGTAATTGAAAGCTGTCTTCATTGAACTTCATATTATTTTATGAGGCCCATTCAAAGACTTGGTTAATGTCAGCTTGGGGATTTACAGAGTCCTCAATGGATGGCTCTGTCATGCAAATTCTGGTATCATCAGCAAGGAGGACATGGTTCTGTGGCTTATATATCTGTCTATGAGAGATATGAGGATGAGGAAAGGAATGAGAGTGAGTACTGCACCTTGTGGAACAAAGCTTTTCATTGTAGCCTGCTCTGACTTTACTCTGTTTACTATTACTCTTGTGTTCTGTTTGTTAGGAAATTATAGATCCGTCTACCCACTTTTCTTGTTATTCCTTTATCGCGCAGTTTGTGTGCAATTACACCGTAATAGTACTTGTCGAAAGCTTTAGCAAAGTCTGTGCATACTAAATCTGCATTTTGTTTGTCTTCCAGTGCATTCAAGACCATGTCATAGTGATTTAGTGGTTAACAGAGGCAGGAGCGACCTGCTTTTAACCCTGGGGTTCTCCAATTGTTGGGTATCCAAGTGGCTGGCGATCTTGCTTTTAAGAACCCTTTCAAAGACTCAATGATTTATGATGTGAGACGTTAGTGCTATCGGTCTGTAAATGATTTATGATGTGAGACGTTAGTGCTATCGGTCTGTAAGTCTTTGCTGTTGCTTTACTGTCATGTTTGTGAAGTGGGACTATATCTGTTGATTTTAGTGACTGTGGGATGACCCCTGTGTCAATGCTCCCTCTCCATAGAATATTTAAGGCACGTGAAGGGGGTTTCTTGCAGTTCTTGATGAGCACGGAGTTCCACGAGTCTGGGTCAGGGGCTAAGTGCTTGGGCATGAGATAATGGGTCAGGGGCAGAGTGCATGGGTATGAGATAATAGTATAGCTTATTTCCAGGTGAACACAGCAGGTGTCAGGAACCCTGCCCATAAGTGACGTGACGTACTGATACCTTGTCCTGTGTAGGCGCCTTTGTAATAGCACTGTTGTCGGCTGCATCTTTTTTTTTTAACACCGGCCGTCTCCCGCCGAGGTAATGTGACCCTTAAACAGGAAACGTTACTCATTCAATAACTATCTTGCTAGAAGTGTGCAAGCATCAGAATTCAAGTGACTCTCCGAACTGTAACATCCTCACCCCTCCTTAAGAGTGTGGGCACAACACTCACAATGGTGTGGGTGCAACACTCATCATGGTGTAGGTACAAGTAACCAAGGTGTGAGTACAACACTCATCATGGTGTGGGCACAATACTCACCATAGTGTGGGTGTAACACTCTCCATGGTGTGTGTACAACACTCACCATGGTGTGGGCACAACACTCACTATGGTGTGAGAACAATACCTTCCCGCCTCAAGGACTCATGGTCGGCTAACAGGTTACCCAGAATTCCTTCATAAATTTTACCTTGCTTACACTCCAACAGAACGTCAAACAATGAAAACACTCGTCTCCACGCACTCCTATCCAGCATGCTCTTATAAGCCTGCTGAATACTCAAGTACCTAGTACTTAAAACCTCTCCCCCCTCTGCGCCTTCATGGGACGACCCCTATTCCTCTTTTCTTTCACCCATATTTATACACTTTTTTCATCCTATACTGCTCTGTCCTCTCTAAACGCTCGAGCCACTTCAACAAACCCTCTTCGTCCTTCGAAATTATAAGTCTAGTAACCCCACTCCGTCTTTTAATGTCTACGCTCGAATTCTAAGCATAATATTCACACCATATCTAATCCATGGGAAAATTGTAATGCAAATGTTAGAAATTCCAATCCTGCTTTACATCATGTGCTGGGCAAATACCAGTGTAAGACAACTCTAGTACGCTGGAAATCCAGTATTCCAATGTTGTGTTAAAAATATATTTACAGTTCTCTGCATCTTGTATAGTTAACATTCCTGTACCTGTTATTTGTAAGCTGATCACCTCAGTTAACGTTCATGTAAATAACTCAGTTCACTTTACTCCTATTACACCTCCTTTTAACTGTACACTGATTTTCACACAGTTGAATTACTTAGATGTTTTAATGGTTAAGCTTATAATCATGACTGATTTCTACTGTATTTTACAGCAAAGTTTTAAATGTTAAGATATTACAATGGAAGTAAGTTATTTTGACTTTTTGGAGGGTTATCCTAGGTAATTTACACATACGTTACTAGGTATGAAAATTGTACTAACGTGTTCCTGTACCTAAATAAACGTAACTTACCCTTCACATTAATCATTAGATCTATATAGACCGGCTTCAGCACTTAGCCACTTAAGTGTGTAGGCGAAATTACACACCTGATGAAAGCACTTGATATTAACATGTTTGATGAGCGAGATACGGTATACGTCAGTTATTTTGACACCGTCGTAGTTGCCTTGAAGCACTTTAGTAAATCACTTATGTGGTGTTACATTAACTTTAGTATTTTCTTTTAAGTTTATTGGTTCATTATGGAAAACATCCATCCTGTGGGTGGTAGTGACATGATTGCAAAAGCACGCATATTTTTTTTTAATACGTGAAGTTTCAGTGGTAGCTTGTATTATTGTTATTATAATTAAGGGGAAGCGCTAAACCCGGAGGATTATACAGCGTCTGGGGGAAGGGATGTGGAAGGCATTCAGGCTTAATTCGGGGAACTGGAGCACAGGTCCAATTCCCTAAATCAAGAGCCCCTCACCAACATCACGGAATCTTCCTTGAGGGGTGGTGGCTAAGTTATAGCTTAGTGGTAATGTCTTCGGCTCACAACCCAAGGATCCGGGTTCAGTCAAGGATGGGTGAAGTGAGCATGTTTCTTGACACCCGGTTCTACTGTTCATCTAGCGGTAAATAGGTAATAACCTCCAGTAAGTAGGGACTTGGGTTAGATCCTGGACTGTAAAATTAAGTGATGCTGAATATCAGCTCACAGATTGTAAAAAAAAAAAAAAACCCTCCACAGGCTGACATTTTATTAGCTGATTAGAAAACTTATCTTGTGTGATGGGTATCTTAGGTAAACACACTTTGTTCTTGCTTTAACCTTGTAAAATGTCATACAGATCATCAAAGTAGCCACGGTGCATTTATGTTTTTTTTTTTACAAGATTAAGTACACCACATTATGTATTTATCTTATTTAATTAATATATATTGAATAACATTAGTTACATCACGTGTTTGGCTGCCCTGATCTACCTGACTCCATACAAGGTTAAATCATTAACTACCTATATTTACTTAAGATAAATAAGTTAAATTACTTAATGTACTTTTTTATGTGACCACAACACCTGTGTGCCCTCAAAACCTTTGTAAAAATATATGTAAAGTAGGTAAAACCTAAATACAAACCTCCTTACATGCATTACGCAGAATAGTTTAATAATGAGTCGAGGGAGTGGGCCGCAAATGTATTTTTACTGTGGAAAAAGTTATCTTGTCTAAGATTGAGCGGGGTGTGAACAACAGATATCAAATTGCTTTTAACTCAGAAGAAGGAAGTTCCAATCCTCCTGGTGGTGTGTTGCAGACCTGCGCGGAACCTCCTCAGTAACCTGCGCACACACAGAGGCGTAACGGTTCGCCATCTTAGTTTATTGTGAGCGACAGCTCGCTCTGCTATCGCCTCGTTTCTGTGACATCTTGGTATATAACAGAGTGAGAATACTAATTGATGGTTCATTATAGGTTCAACTCTTTCATGGTGCTTGAAAAATTGTGATAAGTCAGTTTTGTTTTCTCGTTTCAGTGGTTTTTTTTTCCACCCTCACGACGAGCTACTTTTGTTTACTTTTCATATTTCACCCGTGAAAGATGGGGAACAGGGACGACGAATATGATTATTTATTCAAAGGTGAGTAATCTTGCAACGGAGTTTCGTAATTTTACGTTGTAAGTTTTGTAATATAGTGAAGTGTGTCCGCCCACTCCCTTTAGTTGACACAAATCAGCTGATCGACGTCATCGTTTATCGGTCAAGTGACGACACGTCACCTACTTTTTTAACATTATTTTGGAATGTGTACATAAAATAAAACAGTAAACTGTACAGGTACAAGCATGCCGTTTTTGTTCACAAAATTTGGCAGTTCTTTGCTCTATTAACTCTAAGATGAGTACGAGCAAACACCCTTATCTAAATTGTGCAAGTTCAGGGTATGAGGTATTATGGGCTCTAAGCTGGCAAAACTTCAGCTTGAAAAACATCACTGAAGTTTGAGATGTAACAGAAGAATCATTTGGCAATACCTTCAGTGAGCTTAGGTGTATAGTCATTAGATTGAACTCTTCTCTATATTGATTGAGGACCTAAAGGCATGCATTGCAGTGCTTATTATATATTCTATCATTAATAACGAATTTAGCACTGCTTCCTAAAAATAAATCATTACATAGATGACTCTAGGCTCTATAAACCTAACAAGCTGCTTTCTGTTTGAACAAGGAATCAACAAGCAAGCCTGGCTAAAGGCTCATTGGTAGAAAAGCCTCAAAACTCTTCACACACAGCTTTTAAGGGGGTTGCCTGGATGCTGTTGATTTTTTTTATCCAAGGCACTCTGTCAACCTTCCCTTTCCTTCGCTCAAGCCCAGTTATCTCCTGTTACCCATGCAATGAATAACTTGATGTGAAAAGTTAAATTATACTGAATACTGGCATGTAAGATACATGGGTTATGACATTTTAAATGCCATAGCCCATAAGTTGTATCTTAAGATATGACTCAGTGGGTTTAGTTCCTTCCTGTGAATGTAATAATGTACTTAGTGTGTAATGAAGTTTTTGGGTGATGGATTATATAACTGATTGCATTTGGTGTAACTGGGGGTAAAACATTCTGAAAGAAATGTGGGGAATAAAAATGTTTAATCTAGGAAGAACAAATTTCTACTATTATAGAATCAGACTGAATTCCAGGAATATTTTCATATGGAAAATTAAGCCCCAGTGCAATAAAAACCTTATTTATGGGGACTCAAGTGACATGACAATTATTTAGGGAAAAGTGCTAAATCTATAGGGATCAGACAGTGCGTGTATGCTCATTTACAATGAAATCGGACAGGTTGTGAAGGCAGCCCATATTGGAGGAACCTGCGATGCAGCAGATTTTGCTGCATCAGTGGCACTGTACTACTAAACACTTATCATATTTGAACAATTGTGGTTACAGGGGTTGAATCTCTGCTCCTTTCCCTGCCTCTCTGTTAGCTGCTACTGGTTATACTATTCTTTAAGCTATGTATAGTTCTGCCTCTACCACTTCACTGTCTTGGGTGTTCCACTACCTGACTACTATTAAGGCTAAGTATTACCTAACATCCCTATTGCTCATCGGTGCCTCTAACTTCCAACTGCGACCTCATGTACCTGAGACTGCCTCTCCGGCTCTCCTCGTCCACCCAGTCAATTCCTCTCATTTTGTACAGCGTAACAATGTCGGCTGGTCCTTCCATCCTCTAGTGTCGTCTGGTTTAACTCCTCTAGCCTTTTCTCATAATAGGTTTGGGACTAGTTTTTCTGCAAACCTTTGTAATTTTCCCAGCTTTTTTTACATGCTTACCAGATGGGGCTGCATACTGGCACCATATACTCTTAAGTTGAGCCTGACACATGCCCTGTATAAGGTTATGAATGACTCCTTGTCATCCCTGAAAGCCACCCATAAATTTCCAGTTTCACATTTGCTGCAGTAGTCATTCAGTTGTGTGCCTCAGGCAAAATGCATAGATTTATGCTTACCCAGAAGTCTCTTTAGGATGGTTTGCATTCTTTGTGCCTCCTGTACCATTTCCAGACATCTTTGTCCTCCGATTTTCATGGTAATGCATTTACTGAGGCTAAATTTCAATAGCCACTTGTCAGACTAATCATGGAGCTTGTCTAAATCAATTTGTAGTTTTTCATGGTCTTCTACTTTTTATATTCTCCCTAGTTTCACATCTGCATGCAGGGATACCTCTATTTCTTGTCACATCATTTAGTATATAGACAGTACAGGACCAAGTATTGACCCTTGTGGAACCCCACTAGTCATACCTATTCCAGCACCTCCCTGACAGTTACTCATTGCCTCCTTCCCATTAAATATTCTTTGATCCACTAGTGCTTTCTCTGTGATTCCTGTCTGTTCTGGTAGGCAAACATATGATGCAACGTACTTGAGTCCACTGCATCGATGATTTTACCAGATGTCCCATGCAACAGACTTGGCAAATCTTTGTCCTTCCAAAAAACTGTATCCCCTGTATAGGGGTCTGTTATACCAAGCAACTTCTGTGTATACATTAAGTTTCTCATCTCTCTGTTTCAGGGAGGACACTCCAAGTGCTTTTCAGGCATTCCCAATAGTTTACATGTTTTATTGATTCTGTGGGAGGTTGTATTCTCCAACCGCCCTGCCTTGAAAGGCAGTGATAACACAACAGTATTAGTCATAAGTACACCATTAAGTTGAGTATCATTGTCAATGCTTCTCTTGTTTTGCAAGTTCTAATAATCCATAAACCTATAATATACCTGTGACTGGTTTCAGGTGTGTTTCTCGTATATCAGTCGAGCTTTTCTGGTGCTTGCCTAGTCAGCCATGGTTTTTGCTGTTGGTGGTCTGTTGCAGAGGTTTGAAAACTAAAGGAATTTGGAAATGACATAGGAAACAGGCCAATTCAGAGGCATCGAGGCTATAAATTATTTTATATTTATTTTATTAACAGATCGGCCGTCTCCCACCAAGGCAGGGTGGCCTGAAAAAGAAACTTTCATCATTCACTCCATCACTGTCTTGCCAGGGGCACACTTACATTACAGTTATAAAACTGCAACATTAACACCCCTCCTTCAGAGTGTAGACACTACTTCCCATCTCCAGGACTCAAGTCCAGCCTGTCGGTTTCCCTGAATTCTTTCATAGATGTTACCTTGTTCACACTCCAACAGTACGTCAAGTCCTGAAAACCATTTGTCTCCATTCACTCCTAACACACTCAGGCTTGCTGGAAGTCCATGCCCCTTGCACACAAAACCACCTCTACCCCATCCCTCCAATCTTTCCTAGGTCAACCCGTACCCCCGTCTTCCCTCCATTACAGATTTATACACTCGAAGTCATTCTATTTCGTTTCATTCTCTCTGCATGTCCGAACCACCTCAACAACACCCTGTAATTTCTAAACTACGAATTCTCTGCATTATATTCACACGACACATTGCTCTTAGACATGACATCTCCACTGCCTCCAGCCTTCTCCTTGTTCCAACATTCATTACCCATGTTTCACACCCATATAAGAGCATTGGTATAACTATTCTCTCATACATATATCTCTTTGCTTCTATGGACAAAGTTCTTTGTCTCCACAGACTCCTAAGTGCACCACTCGCCTTTTTTCTCTCACCAGTTCTATGATTCGCCTTGTCTTTCATTGTCCACTCCTCAGTATCTGAATACATTCATCTCCTCCATACTTTCTCCCTCCAATCTGATATCCAGTCTTTCATCACCTAATTTTTTTTTGTTATACTAATCACCTTACTCTTTTCCTATATAGTGGAACCTCTGGTCACAACCATAATTCGTTCCAAAACTCTGGTCATGACCCGATTTGGCCATGACCCGAACCTAATTTCCCCATTGGATTGTATGCAAATACAATTAATCCATTCCAGACCCCTGTGAACTGTATGTAAATATTGTTTTTTTTTTTTTAAGCACAAAAATAGTTAATTATACCATAGAATGCATGATGTAATAGTAAACTAAATGTAAAAACCTTGAATAACAGAGAAAACTAACAATGCACGAGTTCTAAGAGATTTAATTAAATGGCTGAGTAGTGAACTCCGTTATTTATCGTTCAATTTCTTTCATTTTTGGTGTACATTAAGAAGCATCTTTCCATCATTCATTGCCCAAGTTTCAATAAGATAGCCCAACAAACAACTGAGTAAAAAATATTTACCAAAAGTCATATATGGCAAGCCCTGGCCGGGTACTGGTCCCACTAGAAGCTGTTTCGGCACTACCTGCTAATAAAACGTTGCTAATCCGAATTTATCATGGTCGTAATTGCAGGTATCGGGAAGATGAAGGGAATATTTTGAGTAATTGTTAAATGTTGTTGAAGATAAGGAAGCTGTGATTTCGTGTATCTACCTGGAGGGCATTCGGGATCAACGCCCCCATGACCAGGCCTCCCGGTGGATCAGGGCCTGATCGACGAGGCTGTTATAGTGCAAGGAGGAGTAATATCTTATAGGAGTGAGGAAGAACCAGTTGTGAGTATGGGAGAAGTGCATGGGGCAGTGGGTAGAATGAGAAGGGGAAAAGCAGCTGAAATTGATGGGATAAAGATAGAATTGTTAAAAGTAGGCGGGGATATAGTTTTGGAGTAGTGTTTTTATTTAATAAATGTATGGAAGAGGGTAAGGTACCTAGGGATTGGCAGAGAGCATGCATAGTTCCTTTGTATAAAGGCAAAGGGGACAAAAGAGAGTATGAAAATTATAGGGGAATAAGTCTGTTGAACATACCTGGTACAATGTATGGTACTATTATTGAAGGAATTAAGAGTAAGACGGAGAGCAGAATAGCAGATGAAGGAGGCGGCTTTAGGAAAGGTAGGGGTGTGTAGACCAAGTGTTTACAGTGAAACATAACAGATGGAGTGGTTTTGTTTCCCTGTTTTAAAGCACTGGGATTCTTTGAGCAATAAATGAGCGTAGGTCTGCAGTTAATTAAGGTTACCCATTGCATTAGCACACACCAGCAAACTGAAACGGCCCTTTGCTTCCTTGAATCCAGGACTTTTTTTTTTTCTTGCTTCCTGATGTAAGAAGCAAGAATGGATAGGCTATGTGATTATCTGCCAGTAACTGCCAAAATTTTGCCAGTCTTACATTGGGTATCTCCTTTGTGATCTTAGTTGGTGATATGTAATCTATATATTACTGTATATTTTTGGTATTTTCAGTGCAAAACATTGGTTCGAGTCTTTTATAGAGCCCAGCAGTTGCTCAAAAATACTCTAATTATTTGATTACCTGTTCTATGTGTAATTGTGTTAATTGGTAATTTTTGGTGAACTATATTATTCTCTTAACACTTGATATTCCTTTGCAGTGGTGTTAATTGGAGATTCTGGTGTTGGCAAGAGTAATCTTCTTTCAAGATTTACGAGGAATGAATTTAACCTTGAGTCAAAGTCCACTATTGGTGTGGAATTTGCAACGCGCAGCATAGAGGTAAGAAGATATTTGCAAGCAAAATAGCCAACACTTGCATGTTAAAAGAATGATCCATTCAACATTATTGATTTTGGTATTTTAACTACCTTTAGATAATACTTATATGTTCATATCAGTATCAAATATATGTTTGGATAATAAATATTTAATTAAACAAGGCAGTATTGCACCTTAAAATTTAATAATTTTGTTACTATATTTTATATAAATGTAAATATCAGGCACATGTAGCCTTTGGGCTTGCTAATGCAAGAGGACCCCACTACAGCATTTCACTAATACAGCGGTTTTCAAGTATACCCATTCTTCATTTATTTATTCAGACTTCTACAATAACATATTCACCACTCACTATAAGCTAAGGATGAAAATAATTTAAGGTCAGTAATGTGTGTATTGTATATGCATTTTTTAGGCCTAGCTCTATTGCTCACTTTGCCCCTTAAGGATCCAGAGCCCCAATCTGAAGTGTCCACAGGGTCCAAGAATTCCCCCCCCCCCCCTTTTTTTTTCTTATGAAATGGTAGAGAATCTTTTTCTGAAGGTAATAAAACAAAAAGTACGAAATTTGATGGGAAATTGACGAAATTACGCTTTTGCGAAATTTGCCGAGTCGGCAATATTTACGCATCAGTAATTTTACCCACTTTGACTCCTATTTTAGGCTAATTACGTTGTTCCAGTCAACCAAATTCTTAGCTATTTTGCTAAGTTAATATTAAGTTGGCCATGTGCCAAACTATAATACTGTAACTACCTCTGTTGATATATAAAAAATCAATGTTCAATTCGACGCAGCAATGATATATGTATCTAGTATAGGTATATTCTGTAATGTATTAGGTGTAGTCTGCCTGAAATGCCTCAGCATGATAGTGGCTTTCTTTGCACTTGCAAAGTTAAACATTGTAAATATGCATGGAAATACTCCTTATATGTCAGTCACACATTGTAAACTTTGCAAAGAAATAAAAATTTGAATTTGAATTTTATCAGTTGAGCACAAGAAACTGCCCAGTCAGCTATTTCAAGTACCCAGTAAAGTGATCAGAAATTGGTAATCTGGCTAATTTCACACAAATTTCAAAATATTCCATTTTCAAAATAGGGTTCAGAATAAACAATGCAGGCATTCCTGGCACTAAAATAACATTTTCTCTATTCCTTAGTTAAGTTTCCAGGCTTTACACATAAATTCCATTTTGATTTTTTTTTCTCGCAAAGAATTTTTAGGGACACCAAAAAATAGAAGATTTGCTATTGTGCAATAGAGCCTTTCCTCACTTAACGATAGAGTTTTGTTCCTAAGATCACATCATTAAACTAATTCATTGCTAAGCAAGGAGCATACCATAATGGTAGTGGGTTTGTGTCAACCATCTTTAATATTGTTTTACTGTCACCTTTGCACCACTTATAACCTTTTTAGTACAGTGGACCCCTGCCTTACAAACGCATCGCATTACGTTAAATCCACCATACGAAGCATTTGAACACAAAAATTTTGCCTTGCCTCACGATAAAAAACTCGCCTTGCGTGATTCGTCCGGGACGCGTCCCACATGTGGCCTCAGCGCCGGTGTTTACAAGCCAGTCAGTGCGGTCGCATCTATGCATACTTTCGGTACATTTCACATTATCCCAGTGTTTTTAGTGCTTGTAACTGCAAAATAAGTCACCATGGACCCCAAGAAAGCTTCTAGTAACATCCTTGTGGTAAAAAGGGCGAGAATTAGTATGGAATTGAAAAAAGAGATTAAGGAAATGTGTGCAAAGTGGGTTGAACTGCAAACCTTTACGGATGAAAATCACCCTGACACGGCTACTGCAAGCCGTGTTGGCAACCTGTACAATGACGATGTTTTGGCGCATTTTAGGAAAGTCTTAAAGGAACAGGAGGTACAGAGCTCTATGGACAGATTTATTGTGCGACAGAGGTCCAGTGACTCAAGCTGGTCCTAGTGGCATTAAAAGAAGAATGGAAGTAACCCCGGAAAAGGATTTGCTGCCTCAAGTCCTAATGGAAAGGGATTCCCCTTCTAAACAATAACTTCCATACACTCCCCTCCTCCCATCCCATCAGTCATTACCAGATCTTCAATAAAGGTAAATGTCATGTATTCTATTCTTAGTAGAGTAGTAATTGTGCATGTCTTCTTCAGTTTGTGTGTATTAAAATTAATATTTCATGTAAAAATTTTTTTTTGTTCGTACTTTAGGGTGTCAGGAATGGATTAATTTGATTTCCATTATTTCTTGTGGGGAAGATTAATTCGGCTAACGATAATTTCGGCTTACGATGAGCTCTCAGGAACGGATTAATATCGTAAGGCAGGGGTCCACTGTATTTACTCTTTTAGTGAAAAACTAAGAAACATAATAACTAGTGTTGAAATGAATAAACACCACCTAATACTTACTCATCGCTAACACTAAGACCAGCTGCTTGCTTCTACCAACAATAATAAAACCTACAAGAATCACTGACACAAATGCCTCATTACTGGACCATATCTGGACAAACATTATATCCCTGTTGAAAGCAGGCATAATCACAGATAACACCACTGACCACTGTCCCATCTTTCTCATAACCAACTTGTGTAAAGTGCCCCAGGACGCAACTAAGATCACATTCTGACTATATGACAAGTCATCTGTTAATAACTTTATTTCAGCATTTAGTGACATTGACTGGCAAAATGAGCTAGCAGACAACTTAAATATTGATGAATGTGTTAATATATTTTTACAAAAACCCAAAACCTCTATAACATGCATTGCCCCAAAAACTAAGCAGATCACAGCAAAGAGACTAAACAGCCCCTGGCTTGCAAACAGCATCCTCAAATCTATTGATAAAAAACATCTGTACGAAAAACAGTACAGAATGGGTCTAATAACAAAGGATCACACAAAACGTTACTCGTCAGTACTAACCAATCTAATAAGGAGGTCCAAAAAACTGTATTACGACATATAAGGTGATATGAAAAAGACCTGGAAAGCCTTATCTGAAATTCTAGGATTAAAAAAGCTATCACAAAACAGAATGATTATCTTGACTAAACCAGACGAACCTCTCCTTCAGCCAGCTGATACTGCCAACAAACTTAATTTCTTTTTTTCTACCATAGGAACAAAACTAGCAATCACAAACATTCAACCGAAAGACTACCTCATTGGCAATTACCCAAATACTCTATTTTTAGCCCCAACAAACCCTACTGAAATCTTGCTTATCAAAACACTAAAGAACAAGGCAGGAGACCTAAATAACTTACCACCACTCATATATAAAAAAGCTTCTCATGTGTTGTCACCAATTATTGCAACTCTCTTTAACAAATCCACTGAATCTTCCACCTTCCCATCCATACTCAAGACAGCAAGAGTCACCCCGATCCTTAAAGGAGGTGATCCAGCTGACTTGAACAATTAGAGGCCTATATCAAACCTGCCCCTACTATCTAAAATCTTCGAAAAATTAATTCACAATCAAGTCTACTAATTCATTTCGCACAACGTACTCAACCCTTGTCAGTTTGGGTTCAGACCGAAAAAAGTACTAATGATGCTACACAAATAGCCTGTACATCGAAGAGAGGAGCTTACGACGACGATTCGGTCCGACTTGGACCATTTACAAAGTCACACTAACGAGAAGTAGAGCAAGAAAGGTATATATAGGCAGGAAGTGGTAGTGGTAATAGTAGTAGTAGTAGTAGTAGTAGAGGTGGAAGGAAGCAGTAGTCGGGAAGTGAGGAGGAGGAGGAGCCAGTCAAATACTAAGAAAGGGAAATGCTGCAAGGAAGCTAAGTGTCCACAGAGGGTAAGAGCAAGAGCACAGAGGGGGGGAAATAATAATAAAAAAATAAATAATGAAGGAACAAAAACACAAGGCAGAAGAAAGATAGCCCAGAGGAGAAAAAGGAAAGAGGAAAGGGGAAGAGGGAGAAGAAGAAAAGGGAGGAATCAGGTTAGGTCACTGCTCCCTTGCAGTGCTCCTCTTTCTTAGTATGTATTTGACTGGCTCCTCCTCTTCCTCCTCCTTTTCCTCCTCCTCCTCCTCCTCCTCCTCCTCCTCTTCCTCCTCTTCCTCTTCCTCCTCTTCCTCTTCCTCCTCTTCCTCCTCTTCCTCTTCCTCCTCTTCCTCCTCCTCCTCTTCCTCCTCCTCTTCCTCTTCCTCCTCCTCCTCCTCCTCCTCCTCCTCTTCCTCCTCCTCCTCTTCCTCCTCCTCTTCCTCCTCCTCCTCTTCCTCCTCCTCCTCTTCCTCCTCCTCCTCCTCTTCCTCTTCCTCCACTACTACCTTCCACCTCCACTAATACTATTACCACTACCACTTCCTGCCTATATATACCCTTCCTGCTCTACTTCTCCTTGGTGTGACTTTGTAAATGGTCCAAGTCGGACCGAAATGTCGTCGTAAGCTCCTCTCTTCTATGTACAGGTTATTTGTGTATTGTTCCAGTCATGGTATTGTGCCTTTTTTTTTTTGTTACTAATGATGCTATTATACATATGCTTGAACTAATATATTCTGCACTCAAGACAAATGAATTTCCCATGGGACTTTTCATAGACTTACGAAAAGGTTTTGATACAGTTGACCATGACATTTTGCACCAAAAACTCGAACATTACAGGGTCAGAGGAGACTCGATTGCATAAAATCTTATCTTAACAATAGAACCCAGTATGTATACACAAATGGAGCCAGCTCCACTACACAACCTGTTCTTGTTGGAGTCCCACAGGGGAACGTTCTTGGCCCACTTTTTTCTTATTTACATTAATGACCTACCAAATGCATCTAATCTCCTTAAACCCATTTTATTTGTGTCTTTTCTCACCCAACCCCAACCATACTAACAGACAGAGTAAATGCTGAACTGCCAAAAATATTTACTTGGATGATTACCAACAAACTTACTTTCAACATAGACAAAACCTACTTCATGCTTTTTGGAAACAGAGCTTCAAATGTACAGCTAAACATATTGATAAGTGGTTTACCTATTTTGAGACAGGCAGAGGGCAAATTTGTAGGTCTCCACCTTGACTGCAGTCTCAAATTTCAGACACACAGCAAATTTCCAAGAAAGTCTCCAAAACAGTAGGCATCCTTTCAAAGATATGGTACTATGTATCCCAATCAGCTCTTTTAGCTTTGTACCACTCTCTCATTTACCCTTACCTCCCCTATGGTATTTGTGCATGGGGCTTAACCACAGCAAATCACCTTAAGCCTTTAATACCCCAGTAAAAAGCTGCAGTGCGATTGATTACTAACTCCTGCATTAGACAACACACACCACCTCTTTTCAAGAGTCTTAACTTGCTAAATATACAAAACATCCACTTATTATTGTGCCTACTGCATACACAGAACACTATACTCTTATGTAACCCCTCCTCTCAAACTCTTCCTTAATAACTATAACAGAGCACACAACCATAATACAAGACACAGATCACTCTTCGATATCCCTCGTGTACATCTCTCCCTATGCAAAAATGCTATGCACGTAAAAGGCTCGAAGATCTGGAATTCATTGCGTGAACACACTAGAGGACTCCTGTCTGCAAATCAGTTTAAGGCCCTACTAAGAAATCACCTCATCACCTAAAATTAATGAGACAAACCGTACCTAATCATTACCAGTTTTTCAAAAGCTACTCGTGTTGTGCTGATGAATGCTCAACCACTTACTACTACAAAATTAGGCTTGTAATCACAACGTAAATTATTCCATTGTAATACCAAATTTCATTGTTTTAAATAGTACTAAACTGTAATACATCATATTGTAAATTGTTTTAAATTGTAATACTGTAATCTTTATTACTAATTCAGTAGTGTAATAAGTCTCTACTAGACTTATCAAAACTATGTAACATGGTAATGTTACATAGTTCTACGGTACTCACTGTAACTCGTCTGATGACCATCTGAACTATGTATTATTGCCTTACTAATCTTAAGTTAATCTCTATGTTTGCCTGAAATGCTCTGCATACAAAGGGACTTTTGGCATATACACCCAACTATTATATTCCTCTGTGCAACCATGTAATTTGTCAAAATAAACATCTTTATGTTTATACATACTGGTCAGAGAGCCTGTCGTAAGTCCAAGTTGTCAGTAAACGAGTGCGTCGCCAAGTGGGGACAGGCTGTATTGCAGTACAGTGGACCCCCGCATAACGATATTAATCCGTTCCTGAGAGCTCATTGTTATGCGAAATTATCGTTATGCGAATGAATTTTCCCCATAAGAAATAATGGAAATCAAATTAATCCGTGCAAGACGCCCCAAAGTATGAAAAAAAAAATTTTTACCACATGAAATATTAATTTCAATACACAAACTGAAAAAGACATGCACAGTTACATGACACCTTTATTGAAGATCTGGTGATTGATGGGATGGGAGGAGGAGAGTGTCTTAGTGTTTAGAAGGGGAATCCCCTTCCATTAAGACTTGAGGTGTCAAGTCCTTTTCCGGGGTTACTTCCCTTCTTCTTTTAATGCCACTAGGACCAGCTTCAGAGTCACTGGACTTCTGTAGCACAACATATCTCTCCATAGAGGCCTGTACCTCCTGTTCCTTTATGACTTTCCTAAAGTGGTTCACAACATTGTCAGTGTAATAGTCACCAGCACGGCTTGCAATAGCTGTGTTAGGGCGATTGTCATCAAAAAAGGTTTGCACTTTAAGCCACATTGCACACATTTCCTTAATCTTTGAAGTAGGCAACTTCTTCAATTTCTCTCTCCCCTCCTCCGAAGCAGTTTCCTCAGGTGTGGCCTCATGCTGATGAAGATGATCTAGCAGCTCACTAGCATTGGAACACATGAGAAGAGTAAGCCTGTCTTTCATAGGCTTATGTCCTGGGAGTGCCTTTTCCTCCTGAGTAATGTAGGTCCTGCTTGGCATTTTCTTCCAAAACAGGCCTGTTTCATCACAATTAAACACTTGTTCAGGTTTCAGTCCTTCACTGTCTATGTACTCCTTGAATTCCTGCACATACTTTTCAGCTGCTTTGTGGTCCGAACTGGCAGCCTCACCATGCCTTATCACACTATGTATGCTACTACGCTTCTTAAATCTCTCAAACCAACCTTTGCTGGCCTTAAATTCACTCACATCATCACTAGTTGCAGGCAATTTTTTTAATTAAATCCTCATGCAACTTCCTAGCCTTTTCACTTATGATCACTTGAGAGATGCTATCTTCTGCTATCTGTTTTTCATTTATCCACACCAATAAGAGTCTCTCAACATCTTCTATCACTTGCGATCTCTGTTTCGAAAACACAGTTGAACCTTTGGCAAGAACAGCTTTCTTGATTGCCGTTTTCTTGGACACAATAGTAGCAATGGTCGATTGGGGTTTACTATACAACCTGGCCAGCTCGGAGACACGCACTCCACTTTCATACTTAGCAATGATCTCTTTCTTCATCTCTCTAGTAATTCTCATCCTTATTCCTGTAGGGTTGGCACTAGAAGCTTTCTTGGGGCCCATGGTCACTTACTTTGCAGATAAAATCACCAAAAAACACTGTAATAATACGAAATGTTCCGATTGTATGCTTGGATGTTACCGCGGAGGCTGGCTGGTAAACAATGCCACCTGCGGAACATGTGAGGCTGGCTCAGGCCGCACATTAGACGCGTCTCAGACGAATAGCATTGAGCGGGTTTTTTAGCGGTATGCGAGGCAAAATCTTAGCAATAAAATGTATCGGTATGCGGATTTAACGTTATGTGATGCCAACGGTATGCGGGGGTCCACTGTAATTGTATAAATATCAGTGCTTTCGTGAATGTACATTAGATCCACCATTTGACATGTATTGGACACACGATGTGATTTGTTTACTGTACTCTTGAACATCGGCAAAAATTGAACATTTCCACTACTTTGAGATCAATTTCAAGCTATTTTCACTCCTAAAACCAATCAAAATCATCTCTATTTCTGTAATATGGCTTCCATTCTATCAAATGAGACTAAAAAAACCTGAAATACAACCATAAGAAAATGCACCACAGTCACTGTTTTAATCCAAAAACACGGCTTGCTTTTTTTTTTTTTCTGCAGGATTTTTTTTATATGGGGCACACTTACCACATAGTCTCATTCTCTCATATCTAGGCTCAAATTTATTGCTCGCAGCTGAGCTTATGACGTAGTACAACGGCAGGCACTGACCCTGGCTTCAAAGCCTTAGAACTACAGCATGGATCCTCAAGGGGTTAACCCTTTCAGGGTTGAGAGGCCCTCTCCTAAACTGTTCTCAGGGTTGAGAGACCCTCTCCTAAACTTGTTCTCAGGGTCGAGAGGCCCTCTCCTAAACTTGTTCTCAGGGTCGAGAGGCCCTCTCCTAAACTTGTTGTCAGGGTCGAAAATTTTTCGGGAAAAAAAAAAATCTTATGAAAAGATGGAGAATCTTTTCCTGGTCATAATGACGCCAAAAGTATGAAATTTGATGGAAAACTTACGGAATTATGCTCTTGCAAAGTTAGCGGTCTCAGCGATGTTTACACATTGGTGATTTCGCCCACTTTGAGCCCTATTTTCGAACAATTCTAGTGTACTAGTCGACGAAAATCTTAACTATTTCACTAGAACTCCATTTTCTCTGTCGAATGACAACAAGAAACCACCCACTTATCAATTTCAACTATCCAGTAAAGTGGTCAGAAATTAGCAATTTTGCCAATTTCACACAAATTTCAAAAGATGCCAATTTCCAAATAGGGTCCAGAATAAACAAGACCGACATTCCTGGCACTAAAATAACATTTCCTCTGTTCATTAGTCACATCCCCATGCCCCTCTTACATTTCTTTTGCTTTCCACTTTGTGTTTTTATTCTCACAAAAAACAAAAGATTTACTGTTATACAGACTACTGCATTAGTGTAGAAATGGTATAAATAATATCAACGCACTCGTGAAAGAATATTACTCACCAGTTGACGATGCATGGCATGATTTTACTTTTGAACTTTGGCAAAAATCGAACATTTCTGCTACTTTGAGCTCAATTTCAAGGTACTTTTCATTGTGAAACCAATCAAAATCAATTCAATTTCTGTAATATGTCTTCCATTTTATAAAATGAGACCAGAAAAACTAGAATACAACCATAGATACCATATGAAAATACAGTGCAAATTTACTGTTTTAAACCAAAAACACAAAGTTTTTTTTCCTCATTATGCACTGTGTGCTGCAGGATTTTTTTTAATACTGTGCACACTGACCCCACAAACCCATTCTTTCATATGTAGGCCTACCAGCTTTCTCTCGCTAGATTTGAAGGCATTAGAATTTGCACGTACTAGAACGTCAATAACCCTGGAGCGTAAGCCGTACTAGTACGTTGGAAACCCTGAAAGGGTTAATATAGTAGTACCTCGATATTCAAACTTAATCCGTTTCAGGAGGCTGTTCAAATAGCAAGTTGTACGAATATTGAATCAGTTTTTCCTGTAAGAAATAATGTAAATTGTTAATCCATTCCAGACCCCAAAAAATTACCAATTTTAAAACATTTTAAGTGAAAAAATATTGCTTATTTAAACCTGTATAATACATATTTGCATGCATAAAATCGTACACGAAAACTATAAAAACAATAAGTACCTGAAATAAATTAAAATTTAACTGCACTTTACCTTTACTGAGGAGTGCTGATTACCTAAGAGGAAGGTGAAGAGATGTTATTGTTTGGAAAGGGTGTCACCTTCCATAAAAACATCAGGAAACTTCATATCTGGTAATTTTTCTCTTTTTCTGTCTCCAGTAGCACTTGAAGATGATAGGGATTGACTAACATTTGCTTTTTTTTCTTTGGTAAGAAGCTGTCCAATGTTGTCTGCTTTTGATGACTTCAAAATTTTTCTAAATTGGTCAACAACATTGTTAATGAACAGGTTGATTCTTCTATTCACAACAATGTTAGGATGCCATTTTTCCACCAGGCACTGTGTTGAGCCCAATGGTAACAGTTCATTAATTTCTACAGTAGAAATGTTGCCCTTACTGCTTTCCTTCTCTGAAGAAATTTCCTCAGCCACTTCTTGCTGCTCCTTGTGCAGGTCTTGAAGTTCTTCTGTGGTGATCTCATTCTTGTGATCCTCCACCAGCTCCTCTGCATCCTCATCGTCCATTTCCAAACCCATGGACTGACCCAGAAAAATAATATAAGAACATAACGAAGGAACACTGCAGAAGGCCTACTGGCCCATGCGAGGCAGGTCCAAGTCTCCTAACGGCTTAAGCCAATGCACCCAACCTAGTCAGGTCAGGTCACATTGACTTAAGGGAGGAACACGGCAACCGACCTGGTAGCACAAGCTATAAGGTCTAACTCACACCCACCCACATCTACTCATGTATTTATCCAACCTATTTTTAAAGCTACACAACGTTCTGGCCTCTATAACGGTACTTGGGAGTTTGTTCCACTCATCCACAACTCTATTACCAAACCAGTACTTTCCTATATCCTTCATGAATCTGAATTTTTCCAACTTAAAACCATTGCTGCGAGTCCTGTCTAGGCTAGATACTTTCAGCACACTATTTACATCCCCTTTATTTATTCCTGTCTTCCATTTATACACCTCAATCATATCTCCCCTAATTCTACGTCTTTCTAGAGAGTGCAGATTCAGGGCCCTCAGTCTATCCTCATAGGGAAGGTTTCTGATACATGGGATCAACTTTGTCATCCTCCTTTGTACATTTTCCAGAGAATTTATATCCATTCTGTAATACGGTGACCAAAACTGTGCAGCATAATCTAAATGAGGCCTAACCAAGGATGTATAGAGTTGAAGGACAACCTGAGGACTCCTATTATTTATGCTTCTTGATATGAAGCCAAGGATTCTATTAGCTTTATTGCGAACACTTATGCACTGTTGTCTTGGTTTCAGATTACTGCTAACCAGAACTCCTAAATTTTTTTCGCAATCCGTAATATTAAGATCTACATTATTTAGTTTATATGTGGCATGGTTATTGTCCTGTCCAACATTTAGAACTTTGCATTTGTCTATATTAAACTGCACCTGCCACTTCTCCGACCACTGCATCAGTCTATTCAAATCTTCCTGGAGTGCTCGAATGTCCTCGTCAGAATGAATTCGACGGCCTATTTTGGTGTCATCGGCAAACTTGCCGATGTCGCTCTTTATGCCCTCATCTATGTCGTTTATGTAGATTGTGAACAGCAGGGGGGCCCAACACTGACCCCTGTGGAACACCGCTCGTGACGCTTCCCCACTCTGATTTCTCCCCATTTATGCAAACTCTCTGCTGCCTATTTGTCAACCATGCCTCTACCCAGGAAAAAATTTCTCCTCCTATTCCATGTGCCTTAATTTTCCTCAATAGTCTCTGATGTGGGACCCTGTCAAAAGCCTTACTGAAGTCCATATACACAATATCATATTCATTACCATGATCTACCTCCTCAAATACCTTAGTGAAAAAAGTTAATAAATTCGTAAGGCAGGAACGCCCCTTTGTAAAACCATGCTGAGATTCGTTGATTAATTTATGCTTTTCAAGGTGGCTACGAACTGCCTTGGCAATTATTGATTCCATAAATTTTCCCACTATGGAGGTTAGGCTTATTGGTCTATAGTTCGAAGCTAAGGACCTGTCACCTGTTTTGAAAATAGGTATCACATTTGCCATTTTCCACTTATCTGGCACCATGCCAGTTTGTAGTGATATGTTGAAAAGATTAGCCAAAGGTGTGCTAAGCTCCTCTTTACATTCCTTTAGAACCCTTGCATACAGTTCATCAGAGCCTGGGGATTTGTTAGGTTTTAATTTATCTATTTGCCTAAGGACCATGTCACTTGTGACCCTAATCGTGCACAGTTTATTATCGTCCTGTTCTACATAATTTATCATTACTGGAATATCGCTGGTATCCTCCTGTGTAAAAACTGAGAGGAAGTATGTGTTAAAAATTCTACACATTTCCTTATCACTGTCAGTGAGCTGACCCGAGGAACTTTTGAGTGGGCCTATCTTGTCCCTGATCTTACTTCTGTATACCTGAAAGAATCCTTTTGGGTTAGTCTTCGATTCTCTTGCAACTTTAACCTCATAATCTCTTTTTGCTTTTCTAATTCCCTTTTTTATTTCTCTCTCTAACTGAATATATCGATTTCTTAATTGCCCCTCTCCTCTTTTGATTTGCCTATATATGCCTCTCTTTTGACCAATTAGATATTTTAATCTATTGTTCATCCATTTAGGATCATTTTTGTTTGATCTGATTTCCCTATTTGGAACATAATTTGACTGAGCAGCTAGAACTATGCCCTGGAAAGCATCATATCGGCAACCATCACCACCTACCTGACCCTTAGTCAGGCCATTCCAGTTCAGCCCACCTAAGTAATTTTTCAGTCCTATGAAATCAGCCAAGCGAAAGTCAGGGATGGAGACTTGATTGCCATTATTAGGGGAATTCCATGATATATTAAAACTGAGTGATTTGTGATCACTTTCCCCAAGCTCATCATTAACCTGAAGATTATTAATTAGTGTTTCCCTACTGGCAAGAACCAAGTCAAGGAGGTTATTTCCCCTAGTTGGCTCTGTCACAAACTGTTTTAAAAAACAATCCTGGATCGTATCAAGAAAGTCACCTGACTCTAAATTTCCTGTCAAATTGCTCCGGTCAATCTGCTATAGTTGAAATCTCCCATTAGCACATTTTCGTATGTAGATGCCTTACGAATTTCGTCCCATAGAAGTTTACTGCACTCCCTATCAAGATTTGGGGCCCTGTAAATCACACCCAAAATTAGTTTTTCTCGGCCCTCGAGAAGCTGTAACCAAAGAGATTCAGTGGCTGACGCTTCTAATTTAATATATTGTCTAACACAACAATTTAAATTGTCTCTGACATACATCGCTGCTCCACCACCTTTCCTGTTGACCCTGTCAGTGTGGAATAATTTATAGCCTTGTATGTGACATTCAGAGGGCATCTCTCTATCTTTCAGATTGAGCCAGGTCTCTGTTATAGCAATAATATCTATGTTTCCTGCACTTGCAATTAATCTTAGCTCATCTATCTTATTTCTTACACTCCTGCTATTAGTATAGTAAACCTTAAGGGAGCTAGTCCCTTGCTGCCCTCTGCTGTCCCCTTTGTTTGCTGACCTGATCTATTGTCTTTATTTATAACTTCATGCTGAATGCCTTTTATACATTTACCGTTTCCAACCCAAGTGTTGCAACCTGCTTGTTTCCCACACACACCCATACCTCTATCTTCCATCAGTTTAAAATCATAGGCATTTCACCAATGGCCTTCTCAATCGAGTCTGCAAGTGCTACCACCCCTGCCCCAGAGAGATGTACCCCATCCCTTGCATGCATATCATGTTTGCCATAAAAGTTGTTCCAGTTGTCAATGAATGGGATTGCAAGTTCCTTGCAGTATCTGTCTAGCCAGCAATTTACACCAATTGCCCTAGACAACCATTCATTTCCTACTCCCCTTCTAGGCAAGATGCTACATATGATTGGGATCCCTCCCTTAGACTTAATGAAATCTATAGCTGACCTGTACTTATCTAGCAGCTCTTCTCTCCTACCCTTCCCAATATCATTTCCACCAGCACTGAGACAGATAATGGGCTTGTTCCCATTACCTGACATGATATTATCCAGCCTGTTGACAATGTCCCCAACACCAGCTCCAGGGAAGCACACTCTATCTCTCATCTTCTTATTCCTATTACAAAAAGCATGGTCAATATATCTTACCTGAGAGTCACCAACCACAAGAATGCGCTTACCTCCATTAGCAGGGGCAGTAGTACCCTTACCTTCACTGGCCACTGAAGTACAATCATCCTGAAGAACAGAGAAGCGATTTCCTGCCTTCAGATCTTCACTCTTAACTTTCCTTACTCTGATGCGCCTCCCATTACTGTGAACCACTCGCCACTTGTAGCAGGTGCTGGACTGCACCTCACTGCTGGTAGCCGTTGCTACCTCCCCAACTACAGCCTCCTCACAGTGAGAGACAGACTGCACCTCACTGCTAGAAGCCTCATTCCCCACAACTCCAGCCACCTCACACTCTCTCCCAGACCCATTGAGGTGGACCTTCAGCCTCCTAATCTCCTCCTGGAGAAGCAAGACCTCCTCCTTCAACTCTCCAACCTCAATTTTTAAAACACTGCAGAAGCAAGCCATGCTTTGTAACCGTCCACGCTAATCCCCAAAGCAGCTCAGGGTCTGTGACCTCACGTGACGACTGACCACTGACCACTACAAGCTCTGCCTCAAAGCCTTCAAAATCTCTGACACACGTCTGGTCACAATTTGTTAGGAGGGGTGAGCAGGAGCATTGTCCATTACCAGAAGTGCCCTTATTGGTAAGTTTTTTTCCTGCAAGGTACTGCTTCACACTAGGGGCAAACAATTCATGTATCCACTCCGTGAAGAACTGCCTTGTTACTCAAGCTTTACTATTAGCCTTCCACATTACACTGAGTTTACTTTTTATCACTATTTTTCTTGAACACCCTTGAATTTTCGGAGTGGTAGACTAGCATTGGTTAAATTTTGTAGTCCCCCATAAGCATTACCACACCATAAGAGTGTTAACCTGTCTTTCATGGGCTTATGTCCTGGTAATGAGTTTACTTCTTGTGTGATGTAGGTTCTCTTAAGCATTCTTTTCCAAAAGAGGCCGATTTCATCACAATTAAAAGTTTGTTGAGAAATAACTGTTAGCACTGGCAGCCTCCCCATGCCACTCCTCTCTTTTAACCCTATTAAACCAGCCCCCTACTTGCCTTAAATTCGTCACTTTCAGCACTTGTTTACTGAGGTGTCTCACCGAAGATCACTAACTGCTTTGCTTTCACATAAATTATTCTTTTGGAAACACTGTCACCGGCCAGTTGTTTTTTGTTAATCCACATTAACAAAAATTTTTTCCATGTCTTCAATTATCTGCGACCTTTACACAGCAAAAATTTTCACTCCTTTTGCCACATCAGCCCCTTTTATTGCCTCTTTATTTTTCAATATGGATAATATGGTGGATTTCACCATATATTGAGTGACCAGGTCCGATACACATGTTCCTCTTTTCCCAATGTTCAGTGAATTCTTCTTGCACTTTGTTATTCTAACTGCTTTCCTTTTAGGTTTGTTTGGATCATTGCTCTCATTTTTGAGGCCATCATTACTTATTTTCAATGAAAATGTTTAAAAAACACCACAGAATATCAATGAAATTACAAAGTGTCATGGAGCTTGTATGAAGTGCTTAACAAATGAAAGGTGACAAGAGACTGTGCGTGTGATGCTTTGTTTTCATCAGACTTATTCCAGATGCAGTGTTTTGTTTAGGTCGAATATCAGGGCAACATCCAAATACGTACAGTAAAAGTTTCCTCGAAAAAGTTGGGGAAATATCGAGTTGTATGAATATAGGGATGTACGAATATCTTAAGGTTCTACTGTACAGTGGACCCTCGCATAACGCTATTAATCCGTTCCTGAGAGCTCAATGTTAGGTGAAATTATCGTTATGCGAATTAATTTTCCCCATGAGAAATAATAGAAATCAAATTAATCCGTTCCTGACACCCAAAAGTATGAAAAAAAAGTTTTTTTAATACACACAAACTGAAGAAGACATGCACAGTTACATGACACTTACCTTTACAGAAGATCTGGTGATGATTGATGGGATGGGAGGAGGGGAGTGTGTTGATGGTCTTAGTGTTTAGAAGGGGAATCCCCTTCCATTAGGACTTGAGGTGTCAAGTCCTTTTCTGGGGTTACTTCCCTTCTTCTTTTAATGCCACTAGGACCAGCTTCAGAGTCACTGGACTTCTGTCGCACAACATATCTGTCCATAGAGGTCTGTACCTCTCGTTCCTTTATGACTTTCCTAAAGTGGTTCGCAACACTGTCAGTGTACAGGTTGCCAACACGGCTTGCAACAGCTGTCTGAGGGTGATTTTCATCCATAAAGGTTTGCACTTTAAGCCACATTGCACAGATTTCCTTAATCTTTGAAGTAGGCAACTTCTTCAATTTCTCTCTCCCCTCCTCCGAAGCAGTTTCCTCAGGTGTGGCCTCTTGCTGTTGAAGATGATCTAGCAGCTCATCAGTGGTTAGTTCTTCATTGTCCTCCTCCACCAACTCTTCCACATCCTCCCCACTAACCTCCAACCCCAAGGACTTCCCCAATGCCACAATTGATTCCTCAACTGGCATACGCCTCTCAGGGTTCGCCTCAAATCCTTCAAAATCCCTTTGGTCTACACATTCTGGCCACAGTTTCTTCCAAGCAGAGTTCAAGGTCCTCTTAGTCACTCCCTCCCAAGCCTTACCTATAAGGTTTACACAATTGAGGATATTAAAGTGATCTCTCCAAAACTCTCTTAGAGTCAATTGAGTTTCTGAGGTCACTACAAAGCACCTTTCAGACAGAGCTTTTGTGTAGAGTTTTTTGAAGTTTGCAATGACCTGCTGGTCCATGGGCTGCAGGAGAGGAGTGGTATTAGGAGGCAAAAACTTGACCTTAATGAAGCTCATGTCTCCACAAAGTTGCTTTGCCGAGTCTGTAGGATGACCAGGGGCATTGTCTAACACCAGGAGGCACTTAAGGTCTAATTTCTTTTCAGTTAGGTAATTTTTCACATTGGGGGCAAATGCTTGGTGTAACCAGTCATAGAAAAAGTTCCTAGTGACCCATGCCTTACTGTTTGCCCTCCACAGCACACACAAATTAGCCTTGAGGATATTCTTTTGCCTGAACGCTCTTGGAGTTTCAGAGTAATACACTAATAAAGGCTTCACTTTGCAATCACCACTAGCATTGGCACACATTAACAGAGTAAGTCTGTCTTTCATAGGCTTATGTCCTGGGAGTGCCTTTTCCCCCTGAGTAATGTAGGTCCTGCTTGGCATTTTCTTCCAAAACAGGCCTGTTTCGTCACAATTAAACACTTGTTCAGGTTTCAGTCCTTCACTGTCTATGTACTCCTTGAATTCCTGCACATATTTTTCAGCTGCTTTGTGGTCCGAACTGGCAGCCTCACCATGCCTTATCACACCATGTATGCCACTACGCTTCTTAAATCTCTCAAACCAACCTTTGCTGGCCTTAAATTCAATCACATCATCATTAGTTGCAGGCATTTTTCTAATTAAATCCTCCTGCAACTTCCTAGCCTTTTCACTTATGATCGCTTGAGAGATGCTATCTGTTTTTCATTTATCCACACCAATAACAGTCTCTCAACATCTTCTATCACTTGCGATCTCTGTTTCGAAAACAAAGTTGCACCTTTGGCAAGAACAGCTTCCTTGATTGCCATTTTCTTGGACACAATAGTAGCGATGGTTGATTGGGGTTTACTATACAAAGTGGCCAGCTCGGAGACACACACTCCACTTTCATACTTAGCAATGATCTCTTTCTTCATCTCCCCAGTAATTCTCATCCTTATTCCTGTAGGGTTGGCACTAGAAGCTTTCTTGGGGCCCATGGTCACTTATTTTGCAGGTAAAATCACTAAAAACGCTGTAATAATACGAAATGTTCCGATTGTATGCTTGGATGTTACCGCGGAGGCTGGCTTGTAAACAATGTCACCGGCGGAACAAGTGAGACTGGCTCAGGCCGCTCATAGACGCGTCTCGGACGAATCGCGTTGAGCGAGTTTTTTAGCGGTATGCGAGGCAAAATTTTAGCGATAAAATGTATCGCTACGCGGATTTAACGTTATGTGATGCCAACGTTAGGTGGGGGCCCACTGTATATGATAATGTGAACTTGTTATCAGGCATTTTTTTTTTTTTTTTAACACACTGGCCGATTCCCACCAAGGCAGGGTGGCTCGAAAAAGAAAAACTTTCACCATCATTCACTCCATCACTGTCTTGCCAGAAGGGTGCTTTACACTACAGTTTTTAAACTGCAACATTAACACCCCTCCTTCAGAGTGCAGGCACTGTACTTCCCATCTCCAGGACTCAAGTCCGGCCTGCCGGTTTCCCTGAATCCCTTCATAAATGTTACTTTGCTCACACTCCAACAGCACGTCAAGTATTAAAAACCATTTGTCTCCATTCACTCCTATCAAACACGCTCACGCATGCCTCGCACACAAAACCTCCTTTACCCCCTCCCTCCAACCTTTCCTAAGCCAACCCCTACCCCGCCTTCCTTCCACTACAGACTGATACACTCTTGAAGTCATCCTGTTTTGCTCCATTCTCTTTACATGTCCGAACCACCTCAACAACCCTTCCTCAGCCCTCTGGACAACAGTTTTGACAATCCCGCACCTCCTCCTAACTTCCAAACTACGAATTCTCTGCATTATATTCGCACCACACATTGCCCTCAGACATGAGATCTCCACTGCCTCCAGCCTTCTCCTCGCTGCAACATTCATCACCCATGCTTCACACCCATACAGGAGCGTTGGTAAAACTGTACTCTCATACATTTCCCTCTTTGCTTCCAAGGACAAAGTTCTTTGTCTCCACAGACTCCTAAGTGCACCACTCACCCTTTTCCCCTCATCAATTCTGTGATTCACCTCATCTTTCATAGACCCAGCCGCTGACACGTCCACTCCCAAATATCCGAATAAATTCACGTCCTCCATGCTCTCTCCCTCCAATCTGATATCCAATCTTTCATCACCTAATCTTTTTGTTATCCTCATAACCTTACTCTTTCCTGTATTCACTTTCAATTTTCTTCTTTTACACACCCTACCAAATTCATCCACCAACCTCTGCAACTTCTCTTCAGAATCACCCAAGAGCACAGTGTCATCAGCAAAGGGCAACTGTGACAACTCCCACTTTATGTGCGATTCTTTATCTTTTAACTCCACACCTCTTGCCAAGACCCTCGCATTTACTTCTCTTAGAACCCCATCTATAAATATATTGAACAACCACGGTGACATCACACATCCTTGTCTAAGGCTTACTTTTACAGGGAAATAATCTCCCTCTTTCCTACACCCTCTAACTTGAGCCTCGCTATCCTCGTAAAAACTCTTCACTGCTTTCAGTAACCTACCTCCTATACCATACATCTGCAACATCTGCCACATTGCCCTCCTATCCACCCTGTCATACACCTTTTCCAAATCCATAAATGCCACAAAAACCTCTTTAGCCTTATCTAAATACTGTTCACTTATATGTTTCACTGTAAACACCTGGTCCACACACCCCCTACCTTTCCTAAAGCCTCCTTGTTCATCTGCTATCCTATTCTCCGTCTTACTCTTTCTTTCTTTCAATAACAACTCTACCATACACTTTACCAGGTATACTCAACAGACTTATCCCCCTATAATTTTTGCACACACTTTTGTCCCCTTTGCCTTTATACAAAGGAACTATGCATGCTCTCTGCCAATCCCTAGGTACCTTACCTCCTTCCATATATTTTTTAAATAATTGCACCAACCACTCCAAAACTATATCCCCACCTGCTTTTAACATTTCTATCTTTATCCCATCAATCCCAGCTGCCTTACCCCCTTTCATTCTACCTACTGCCTCACGAACTTCCCCCACACTCACAACTGGCTCTTCCTCACTCCTACAAGATGTTATTCTTCCTTGCCCTATACACGAAATCACAGCTTCCCTATCTTCATCAACATTCAACAATTCCTCAAAATATTCCCTCCATCTTCCCAATACCTCTAACTCTCCATTTAATAACTCTCCTCTCCTATTTTTAACTGACAAATCCATTTGTTCTCTAGACTTCCTTAACTTGTTAATCTCACTCCAAAACTTTCTTATTTTCAACAAAATTTGTTGATAACATCTCGCCCACTCTCTCATTTGCTCTCTTTTTACATTGCTTCACCACTCTTAACCTCTCTTTTTCTCCATATACTCTTCCCTCCTTGCATCACTTCTACTTCGTAAAAGCTTCTCATATGCTAACTTTTTCTCCCTTACTATTCTCTTTACATCATCACTCCACCAATCGCTCCTCTTCCCTCCCGCACCCACCTTCCTGTAACCACAAACTTCTGCTGAACACACTAACACTACATTTTTAAACCTACCATATACCTCTTCGAAAGTGAAAGTGAAAAATAAAGGCCAAGTTTCACTTTACAGTGATTCTCGCTTTTCAGCGGTAGCCCGGAACCTAACCTGCTGTGTAAGTGGGACTCTCCTGTACTGGTATCAGACCCTGATTTAAAATGAGCACATTCTCAAGTACATTGAACCCTCGGGTAATGCCATGAATCAGTTCCAGAGAGCTAGCCTTTAACTGATTTAGCCTTTAGTCAAATTAATTTTCCCCATAAGAAATAATGGAAATCCAATTAATCTGTTCCAGACACCCAAAAGTATTAAACAAAATCATTTTTTTTACATGAAATATACATTTCCCTACACAGAAAACAATGATACATGCACAATAAACAATAATGAAATGACACTTACCTTTATTGTAGACTTGTTGATGAGTGATGAAACGGATGGAGGGGAGAGGATGAAGGTGTTCTGTTGTTTGGAAGGGGAATCCCCTTCCATGAAGACTTCAGGTACCAAGTTCTTTTCTGAAGCTACCTCCCTTCTTTGTTTTTTAATGCCACTATGACGAGCTTGAGTCACTGGACCCATGTCGCACAAAATATTTGTCCAAAGAGCTCTGTTTCTTGTGTCCCTTTAAGATTTCCCTAAAATGGGACACGAGTGTCATTGTACATGTTGCCAATACGGCTTGCAACAGCTGTTTCAGAATAATATTCATCCATAAATGCTTGCAACTTTGTCCACATTGTACACATTTCCTTAATCTTTGACGAAGGCAACTTCCTCTGTCTCTCTTCCTCCTCCTCTGAAGCAAATTCCTGAGCTGTGATCTGTTGCTGTTGCACCTGAAGCTCTTGCAGCTCTGTAGTGGTTAGCTCTTCATTGTTGTCCTCCACCAACGATTCCACATCCTCGCCACTAACCTCCAACCCCATGGACTTCCCCAGTGCCATAATAGATTCCACAACTGGCAGAGTCTCCTGAGGGTTAGCCCCAAACCCTTCAAAATCCCTCTCTTGTACACATTCTGGCCACAATTTTCTCCAAGCAGAGTTCAAAGTCCTGCAAGTCACTCCCTCCCAAGCCTTACTTATAAGGTTTATGCAACTGAGGATACTGAAGTGAATTTTCCAGAATTCTCTTATGGTCAGTTCAGTGTCTGAGGTCGCTTCAAAGCTCTTTTGAAACACTGCTTTGGTGTACAGTTTTTTTTGAAGTTTGAAATGACCTGCTGGTCCATGGGCTGGAGGAGAGGAGTGGTATTAGGAAGCAAAAAACTTCACCTTGATGAAGCTCAACTCCCCCGCAATTTGCTCTTGTAAGTTGTGAGGATGAGCAGGAGCATTGTCCATTACCAGGAGGCACTCGAGTGACAATTTATTTTCCAGAAGGTACTTTTTCACAGAGGGACCAAACATGTCATAGAACCAGTCAAGGAAAATGTCCCTAGTGACCCATGCCTTACTGTTTGCTCTTCACATCACACACAATTTAGTCTTGATGACATAGTTTTTCTTGAAAACACTGGAAGTTTCAGAGTGATACACGAGTAAAGGCTTCACTTTGCAGTCCCCACTAGCATTACTACAAAACATTAGTGTTAGCCTGTCTTTCATAGGGTTGTGTCCTGGGAGTGTCTTTTTCCTCCAGAGTAATGTAGGTCCTGTTTGGCATTTTCTTCCAGAACAGGCTGTTTTGTCACAATTGAACACTTGTTGTTTTAATTTTTCAGTGTCTATGTACTCCTTAGTCATGCACATATTTTTCAGCCTCTTTTTTGTCAGAACTGGCAGCCTCACCATGCCTTATCACACTGTGTATGCCACTATGATTCTTAAATCTCTCAAACCAGCCTTTGCCAGCCTTAAATTCTTCAATAACAGCACTATTTGGAGGCATTTTCTTAATGAGATCATCATGCAACTTCCTTGCCTTTTTACATATTATTGACTAAGAAACACTATCCTGATAATTGTTTCTCATTTATCCACACCAACAACAGTCTCTCCACATTTTCAAGTATTTGCGATCTCTGTTTTGTAAGCATACTTGCACCTTTTGCAACAACAGCTTCCTTGGTTGCAATTTTGTTGGCCAAGATAGTGGTGATGGTTGAATGGGGCTTGTTATATAACCTTTCCAACTCTGAGATATGCACTCCACTCTCGTACTTTGCGATTACGTATCTCTTTAATTGAATAGTATTTCTTACCCTTTTTACCGCAGGGTTGGTATTAGAAGCTTTCTTGGGGCCCACGGTGGCTTATTTAGCAGTTACAAGCACTAAAAACAATGGAATAATACAAAATATATTGCATGTACGTGTGGAATCGTCCTCCTTGGCTTTGTAAACAATGGCACACTGGCTGTACATGGAGTCAGGCCCTTAACCCTTACCCGAGTTATTTGGCATTAGCCGAGCCAATATTTTTACGCCAAAGTGAGCCGTTATCCGGTTTTGACGCTAACCAATGACACCTTTACCTGAGGGTCCACTGCATTAGAATGCCCAGTTAATTTACTTGTTCATCATGCATAGTTTTATGTTCACATAATTCCATTTCCACACAAACTAATAAATTTATCTCCTTGCACATATGTCATGTTGTACCTTCTCACAATTTTCTATCACTCATTCAGGTCTTATGTGTGATGACCATTTTAGAAGTTTTGGGGCCAGGCTTTTAATCCTGATTTTCTGTTCATTCAGATTTTTGCTGTTGGTGGACCACCAATAGCAATAGCATGTAAAGTAAAAGGACACAAGTGCAACTAATGTGACATTTTTACTGTGGCAACGTTTTGCTCTCCAGGAGCTTTGTCAAGCTGTAACTGCTTGTCAAAACTCCTGGAGAGCGAAACGTTGCCACAATAAAAATGTCACATTAGTTGCACTTGCGTCCTTTTACTTTATATATTGTCGGTAATTCTACCAACATTATTACAATATCAATAGCACTTGGCAGGGATAGTGACCCAGCTTCTAACAAATCTCTACACTTGTTCTACCAATATTTCTGAATTCTAGTGGCAGCAGAGTGAATGGTCTTTGTACCCAGACATTGACAGTTTTTTTTTTTTTTGTACCCGTGGCTTCCCTGCTTTTCACTGGGGCTGTTTTGCACTTCTCCCACATCTCTTACCTTAGTACATTATGGTTTTGTGCTGATTTGTGACTTGGACTATGAATATCTATCATGTATAAATTTTCTCCCAGTCACTCCAAAGAGTTTATTCCAAGTACTCTGAGGCATTTCCAGTGGTTTAAACAATTAATTGACTCTAAGCAGGCAATACACAGTCTTGACACTTTTCCCCAACTGATATTTCCTGCCTTGAACAATCGACACCAAACAGTATTGTAAACGAGAGAGCACACGTGATTTGTATAGTGTTACCATAGGCATTACAGGTATTTTTCTTGAACTGATATTTCTCATTATCAACCCTGTTAATTTTCTGGTGTTTGCAGCATTTGTTTTATTGAGTTTTCTAAGTGATACAACATATGACTTGGTGGGAAATGGCCGATGTGTTAAAAACAATAAACTGACATTATGTACAAGTCTTTTATAGATTCTTTTAGTTCCCTGTGTTTTGTCTCGTATACTCTTTTTGAGTTCTTCAGTCTTTCAGTATTGAGCATAGTTATTTTCTATTGTCCATTGAAGACTTAGTTGACATCTGCTTACCCCTTTTCTGTCTTCTACTGAGGCACAACTTTTTCTTATTTTGGTATTGCTTTCAAAGGATTATATGAAGCTGTGGCTAGATATTTTTATCAATCTGCTGTGAGGGTGAGAAACAGTAAAGGTTCCAAGACCTTGCCTTGGATATTGAACATTTTGTTTTGCTTAGGCTAGATTTGGTTTTGTTTACTACTACTACTACTACTGTTAGCATTCTGTAGTTTAGAAAAATTAATATACATCTTCTTACTGGCCCCACCGCTTCACTGATTGCCACTAGGTCCACTAGATGCATATAAGTCTGTCTGTATGTGGGGGGTTGTGGTTATGTAGGCGGGGTTATGGGGGAGTGGAAATTAGTTGGGGTTGTGTGTGTGTGGAGATGGGGTGGGAGGATGAATGTTTGTGTGTGTTGGGGATGCTAATATACTTCCAAGTACTGTTTTTGGTACAATAATGCTGTCTTCTATCTTTCATTTAACATTTAGAAGATTCAGATCTCCAGGGAATATGTTTGATGTAGGCTCTTATCTCTGGTGAATTCCTCTACCATTGCTGATGGTCACTTGTATATATTGCACTTGTCCTTTTACTTTACACTTGTATATAGGAATAATTACCAGATTCTTGTTTTCACTTCAATCCTAATAATTATAATGTATCATTGATGATTTCAGCAGTTCTCTGTGTAAGTGTACAGACATCACAATTCTGAAATACATAATCCCCACTCATCTTTTATAGTGTTGGTACAGTACATAAGAACATAAAGAAGGAACACTGCAGCAGGCCTATTGACCCATGCAAAGCAGGTCCATGCCCCACCCACCCACCCACCCACAGATTAGCTCAATGACCCACCTAGTCAGGTCACTTCCACTTATGGAAGGAGCAAGGCATCAGACTTAGCACAAGCTAGTCAGGTCCAACGCACGCCCACCAACACCCACTCGTGTATTTATCTAACCTATTTTTAAAACTACACAACGTTTTAGCCAATATAACTGTACTCGGGAGTTTGTTCCACTCATCCACAACTCCATTACCAAACCAGTGCTGACTCTTAAATATCTAAATACATTCACTTCCTCCATACTTCCTCCAATCTGATAACCAGTTTTGCATAACCATCAGGCATAGGTCATTATATGTGAGGTCTTGAGGGTCATGAAGTTCTTCAGTGAAATCATCACAAACTTAGTTTTGTAGGGAGGCTAATGTGTCATTACAGCCCAAATGCAATTGCCAACATAAATAATGTTGGCAGTTGCATAGAAATAAGGCTAGTTTACTAACCCACCTTGAATCTGAAGCATTTTGGGTGGTGTTGTGGGAGCATTGCATCAAGAGGAATCACTTTCAAGGAGGACTTCAAAGATGTTGAGAGGTTTGTACTCTGGCATTCAATGGCTAATCTGTGTGAATATAAGATTTGACTAGTTAAGGTCCAAGTCTGGCCATGATGATGATCAGGTTGTCTCCTTTGTGTGGGTTATTTGTGTATTGTTCCAGTCGTGGTATTGTGCCTTTATCATTATTTGACATGCTGGTGGAAAGTGAGAAATCATAGTACGTACATAATATGGGAGCACCAAAGAATTCAAGTAAATTAAGTAAAAGTAGTTGAAAAAGTATTTTGTACATGTGAGTATTCATGTATCAAAGCAACTCTGGGACACAGCTTAGACAAGCTTGAGTTTTGGGATATGTGAAAAACAGTGGAAAGCAGAGGGAGTGGAGTGATGTGTGAGGGGGGGGTCACTACTGGTAAATTTTTATTGTTTGGGTATCCTTTCTAGGTGGGATAGGATGCAGTTAAGATTACATGAATGCTACCCCTTATTTGAACATTTCAAGAAATATTCAAAAGGTGATGTGTGTTCTAAGGTTGTACTTAATCTTTTTTTTTTTTTTTCTTCCTTCAACAAACCAGCCATTTCCCACCATGGCAGGGTGACCTAAAAAGAAAAATGAAAGGTTCTCTTTTTTAAATTTAGTAATGTATACAGGAGAAACGGTTCCTAGCCCCTTGCTCCTGACATTTTAGTCGCCTCTTACAACACGCATGGCGGAAGAATTCTGTTCCACGTCCCCATGGAGATACTTAATATTTTATATACTTTATTTTTTTCAGGTGGATGGAAAGACCATAAAGGCACAAATTTGGGACACTGCAGGACAGGAGAGGTATCGAGCCATCACGTCAGCCTACTATAGGGGAGCTGTAGGTGCTCTCTTGGTGTATGACATTGCCAAATTGCTCACATATACCAATGTAGAACGTTGGCTGAAAGAACTTAGAGATCATGCTGATCAAAATATTGTCATCATGCTTGTAGGTAAGTTATTAAACTTATTTCAGTTCATTTAGCTATCTATATATAGTATACATACCTACCTACAATACACCATTCTCACTAAGCAGCAGGTCAGAAAGTTTAGTGTTCTCCAAGCATTTTTGTTCTTATGCCATTGTAAATATGCTGCTTTTTTTTTTATCTATGACGAGGTCAACGAGGTTCTGACAAGAGCTTTGGTAAGATGGGGGAGGAAGGAGGATGGGTAAGGATGGAATGTTAGAAAGGTTTGGGAGGGTGGAGGGGTAGGTGGGGTTTTAGAGATAAGTGGCCTATCCACTTTGGTGCAATTTAAATATGCGTGTGTGTATGTCGAGTAATTCATGGAGAGGTTGACTTCATGAGACAGGTATACCTCCTGCCCATCAATTGCACACTGTTATATTGTATGTATACCAGTGTGCCACTGAATTGGAAGGATGCATACTGTTTGACAGGGATATGTAATGTCACCATGGTTGTTAATATATTTATAGATAGGGTTGTAAAAAGTAAATTCTAGGGTGTTCGGGAGTGGGGTGGGATTAAATTATGGGGAATCAAATACAAAATGGAAGTTGACAAAGTTACTTTTTGCTGATGATACTGTGCTTATGGGAGATTCCAAAGAAAAGTTACAAAGGTTAGTGGACGAGTTTGGGAGGGTGTGTAAAGGTAGAAAGTTGAAAGTGAGCATAGATAAGAGTAAGGTGATGAGGGTATCAGATGATTTAGATAAAGAAAAATTAAATATCACATTGGAGAGGAGGAGTATGGAAGAAGTGAATGTTTTCATATATTTGGGAGTTGACTTGTCAGCAGATGGGTTTATGAAGGATGAGGTTAACCATAGAATTGATGAAGAAAAAAGGGTGAGTGGTGTGTTGTGGTGTCTGTGGAGACAAAAAAAAAAGTTATCCATGGAGGCAAAGAAGGGAATGTATGAAAGTATAGTGATACCAACACTTATATGGGTGTGAAGTTTGGGTTGTAAATGCTGCAGCGAGTGGGCAATTGGAGGCAGTGGAAATGTCCTGTCTAAAGGCAATTTTTTTTGAGGCAGGGTGACCCAAAAAGAAAGAAAAAATCCCCAAAAAGAAAATACTTTCATCATCATTCAACACTTTCACCTCGCTCACACATAATCACTGTTTTTGCAGAGGTGCTCAGAACACAACAGTTTAGAAGCATATACGTATAAAGATACACAACATATCCCTCCAAACCGCTAATATACCGAACCCCTCCTTTGGAGTGAGGGGTTCGGGATATTAGCGGTTTGGAGGGATATGTGGTGTAAATATTATGCAGAGAATTCAGTGTGTGGAAATTAGAAGGAGGTGTAGAATTACTAAAAGTATTAGTCAGGGCTGAAGAGGGGTTGTTGAGGTGGTTTGGTCATTTTGAGAGAATGGATCAAAGTAGAATGACTTGGAGAGCATATAAATCTGTTGGGGAAGGAAGGCAGGGTTGGGGTCATCCTCAAAAAGGTTGGAGGGAGGGGTAAAGGAGGTTTTGTGGGTGAGGGGCTTGGACTTCCAGCAAGCATGTGTGAGCGTGTTAGATAGGAGTGAATGGAGACGAATGGTATTTGGGACCTGACGAGCTGTTGGGGTGTGAGCGGGGTAATATTTAGTGAAGGGATTCAAGGAAACCGGTTATTTTTATATAGCCGGACTTGAGTACTGGAAATGAGAAGTACAATGCCTGCCCTTTAAAGGAGGGGTTTGGGATATTGGCAGTTTGGAGGGGTATGTTATATATGCTTCTAAACTGTTGTATCTGGGTGCCTCTGCAAAGACAGTGATTGTATGAGTGAGATGAAAGTGTTGAATGATAAAAGTATTTTCTTTTCAAGGATTTTTTTCTTTTTTGGGTCACCCTGCCTCGGTGGGAGACAGCCGACTTGTTGAAAAAAAAAAGGCTTAGTTAATCATTGCATATTCATTTTGCAGGTAACAAATCAGACTTGCGCCATTTACGGTCGGTGCCCACAGAGGAAGCCAAGGCATTTGCCGAGAAAGAGGGATTGTCCTTTATTGAAACTTCAGCGTTGGACTCCACCAATGTTGAGACAGCCTTCCATAACATCCTCACAGGTATGAGAGGCATTGGATTTTCAGCAAACAGGTGCTGCTTTAGCCTTTTATTGTTCATTGTTATTAGATGTGTCCATTAGAGTCCCATGACTGCCACTGATTGCATCTCTACTTTTTAGCTTTTCTGATTGCCTCTAAATTTTGGTGATTTTTTTTTTTTATGTTCATTGCTTAAGAACTTTTATATCTAATCGTAATACTAGTAAGGTTTCCCGTCTTTATTGTGTAAGGCATTTACTTAGACCTTTTTTATGCATATTTATTATTTTAGTCCAGCTGTGTTAAGATTTATAGTGGACTCTCACATATCACATTTCTGAAAAATGTATGGGGAAAAGAGGGTTATGCTCTTGGTTTTGTAAAAAAAAAAAAAAATTGATTCTTCAAAATTACAAGGTTTTGATATCTTACATTGTAGTTTTCATTACTTAGTGATCTAAAAATGGTTTGTGGAGAAGGTTGATATGGCCCTACTAGGCACAGGTAGATGCAGTGAAGTTATAGTCAAAACATACAATACATGTATCAGGTACAGTTATGTAACAGAATTTGTTTCTTGGCATAAATTCTGGCTGTTGGTGCATTGTAGTGTCTGTGAAAAGGGTTGCTGTGGCCTACTGGGCTAAGGTGGATGACTGTGATTCTTGGGCTTCAGATACACACTCCTCATTAGACTTGATTTTTTTTTTCTCACTGTCTCCCTCCAAGGTAGGGTGACTGAAAATGAAGAAATTCTTTCACTGTCATTCACTCAGTCGCTGTGTTGCCAGAAGTCTGCTGATGACAGTTCAGATGACCTGAATTGCAGCATCACTACCCCTCATTCAGAGTGATGTCACTGTACCTCTAACTTCCAAGTATGGCAAACCAGTTTACCCTGAAGCCTTTCATAAATGTTAACCAACTCATACTCCAACAGCACCTCAAATCATAAAAGCCACTTGCCTCCACTTCTAACACACTTGCCTAAGCCTGTTGGATGTCCAAGTCCCTAGTAGAGAATTGCACACTTTAAAATAGTTAACCCTTTGACGGTTTCGGTCATATATATACGTCTTATGAGCCAATGTGTTTGACGTATATATAGTGGACCCCTGAGTTTCGTCGGCATTGACTTTCGTGAAATCCGACTTTCGGCATGTTTTTTCGGCAAAATTTAGCCTCGCGGTTCGTGATTGGACTCGTGATTCAGTGACCATCCGGTACCCATCCGCTCGTCACAGCGCACATTCACACTCAGTGTGCCATTGTTTACTAGCACGTGACCATCACCCCGCGGGTTCATGCAATACATTTCATAATAATCCATTGTTTTTTGTGCTTGCAACTGCTAAATAAGTCACCATGGGCCCAAGGAAAGCTAGTGCAAGCCCTTTGGTAAAGAAAGCGAGGAACACGATCGAATTCAAGAAGGAAATTATTGAAAAATATGAGAGCGGAGTGCATGTTACAGAACTTGCCAGGATGTGTGGCAAACCCCATTCAACCATCACTTCGATTGTGGCGAAGGGAAAGGAAATAAAGTGTGCTGTTGTTGCAAAAGGGGTAGATATGCTGACAAAAAAGAGATCGCAAAGGTTATTGTTGGTGTGGATTACCCAAAAACAGTTAGCAGGAGATAGTATTATGCAGTCGATAATATGTGAAAAGGCAAGGCAGTTGCATGACGATCTCGTAAAGAAAATGCCTGCAGTGAGTGGTGATGCTTGTGATTTAAAGGCCAGCAAAGGTTGGTTTGAGAGATTTAAGAAGCGTAGTGGCATTCAGTGTGATAAGGCATGGTGAGGCTGCCAGTTCTGACAAAAAAGCAGCTGAGAAGTTTGTACAGGAGTTTAAGGAGTGCATAGACACTGGAGAATTCAAACCCCAACAAGTGTTTAATTGTGACGAAACAGGCCTCTTTTGGAAGAAAATGCCAAAGAGGACCTACATCACGCAGGAGGAAACGGCACTCCCAGGACACAAGCCTATGAAGGATAGACTTACTCTCATGTTTTGTAGTAATGCTAGTGGGGATTGCAAAGTGAAGCCTTTACTGGTGTATCACTCTGAAAATCCCAGAGTATTCAAGAAAAAAAGTGTCACCAAGAGTAATTTGTGTGATGAGGAAGGCTAACAATAAGGCATGGGTCACAAGGGGAATTTTCCTAGACTGGTTTAATGAAGTGTTTGGCCCCAGTGTGAAGATTTTTTTTTTTTTTTTTACACAGGGTTTGACAAGGTTAAGGATCCCTAGCTTTATTGACAAGCTATTTACAGGTTAAGGATTCCTAACTTTATTGGCAAGCTAAGAGCTGTTACCTACATAAGCTCATTTGAAAGCATTTTTATTGTTATGAGACATACAAGTAGGGAACAGGATGAAGTTGGAGCCATCTGTGGGCCAGCATTTTCATTTGATCAACTGACTTTATCTCGTTGACATCATTATGCTGTACGAATGTGTTCCATACTCGAGTCATCCTGGGTATGTATGATCTCAGATGGAGTGATGTTCTGGAGAAGGGTACAGCCAGAGTGAAGTTGCTGCTTTCTGCCCGTCTTGTGGCATAAAAGCTTGTTTCACGCTGTCCTCGAAGTGGATCCAAGTGTGGTATTTTGACAATATTGGCCTTGTACATAACAGTAAGGCCACCCACATCCCTCCTATGTTGAAGGCTCTGCTGAAATGACAGATCTATCCAGGATGGGTCCAGGCGAGAGATGAGACGTCTTGCTCTGTTCTCTACTCTGTCAAGCAGTCGCAGATGAGGGGGGGGGGGCAGGCAAACCAAGAAAGTGGAGCATACTCAAGGTGTGAGCGTACTTGTGCCTCGTACAGGATCTTGCAACCCTTACTGTCAAGCAGATGCGAGATACGGCGGAGTGCTGTAAGCTTCCTGGCTGCCTTGTTTGCAAGATTTGCAACATGGTTCTTCATGGTTAGTTTGGAGTTAAATTTCACCCCAAGGATATCAACTTCTTCTCCAGGTGCCAACACCCTCCCATTCATCCTTACTACTGCACCAGCATTACCATCATGGTGCCTAGAGACGATCATCATTTGTGTTTTCTCAGGTGCAAATGTTACTTGCCATCTATTTCCCCAAGCTGATGTAGCTCTCAGCTGGTGATTGATGTAGCTTAGAGCAGCTGGCATTTCTTGTCTTGGATAAGTGAATGTCAGTGTATAGTCGTCTGCATATGCATGTGATTCTGGGATGAGACGAAGAAGGTCGTTGAAGTAGACATTCCATAACAATGAACCCAGCACGCTTCCTTGTGGAACACTTGCCCCAATAGGATGTCTTGCTGATTCCGTTCCATTGAGAACTACACTTAGAGATCTACCATGAAGGTAATCACTGAGGAGACATAGCGTAGAGCCTGCAATTCCCAGTGCTTGAAGTTTTGCTAAGAGGCCCTGGTGCCACACCCGGTCAAAAGCACCAGCAATGTCCAGTGCTACCACACAGCTGACTTTGGATTCATCCAGTGACTGGTGCCACTTAGTGGAGAGGTTTAACAGATCAGCAGCAGAGTAACCTTTCCTGAAGCCATATTGACGATCACAAAGTAGTGAGTGGTAGTCAAAAAACTGTCATTTGTCTTGAGATTATTGTCTCAAGGATCTTACCAGTGATTGACAGGAGTGACACTGGTCTGTAGTTGCTGATTTCTGCTCTGCTCTTCTTTTTGTGAACAGGGACTACATTTGTCTCTTTCCATAGAGAGGGCCATTTACACTGTATTAGGCAGTGCTGAAAGATGCGAGTTAGAGGTGCTGCTAGCTGGTCTGTACATCTTCTCAACAATCTTGGGCTCAACTTGTCTGGGCCCACAGCCTTTTCTTGGTCAAGCGATTTAAGAAGGAAATGCACCTCCTCCTGCCTTATTGTCACCACTGACAGTTTTGAAACAGTTCTTGCAGCTAGCCAAGGAGGGTCCCTTGCTGGATCAGGAACTTGCATTTTGGTAGCAAAGTGTTCAGCAAAGAGGTCCGCCTTCTCTTGACTACTAGTAGAGGTGGTCCCATCCTGTCGATTTAGAGGTGGAATAAGTTCATCAGGCAGATAACCTTGTCTGTCCTTGACCAGGGACCACCAGGTTTTGGAGCCTACCCTACCTGATGCTAGCTTTCTTTTAGTGTCCACCTCCCATTTAGCAATGGCCCACTTTTGAACGTCACCCATATGCCTACAGGCTTGAGTGTGCAAGTTCCTGTTATAGGTGGTAGGATGTCTCTCATACCTTCGCCATGCTTTGTACTTAGCAGTAGCAGCCTCTCTACAACGAAAGCCAAACCAAGGCTGATCTGTAGGCTTCGTCACATATTGCCGATGAGGAATGTGTTCTTGTTGTAGATTAAGGATGTGTCCAGTGAAGGCTTTCACTTGGTTGTCAACATCCCCTTGGAGAAGAGCATTCCAATCGGTGGTGGCGAGCTCAGAGCAAAGGGCTGGCCAATTACCTCTTTCCCATAGCCAGGTTGTGCGTGTGGACTCCTCACCTCGTTCTGTTGGGATCATAAGTGTCGTAAAAACAGCCTTGTGGTCAGACGATCCAACGTAGCCGAGGGGTTGACAAGTGGCTATGCCTTCTGCCAGATCACTCACTACTGGGTCAAGGGAGGAGCCAGAGATATGAGTAGGGAAATCAACAAAGTTTCTCATGTCAAACACTGCAAGGTCATCAAAGTCCCTCTGTATAAGGTGCTGGTTGAGGTCACCAACAATTATAATATGTTGACAGTTGTGTTGTAGCAGAAGGGAGTCAATATTTTCCATTAGGAAGTTGATGGGGTCTGCATGTTGCCACTGAGGTCTGTACATTGCACATGCTAGTATAGAGGTACTAGTGTTTATACAGAGCTTGAAGAACATCATTTCAAGATGTGTAGGGGTAGCAATATCAATGTGCTGGGCATGAACACTTTTAGAGAAGCACACAGCAACACCTCCTCCTTGCCCTTGCCTGTCTCTTCTCATCCATGAGGTGTAGCCAGCAATTCTTGCAAAATTTTCTAGAGTCCTGTCATCCAAAAATGTTTCAACAACAGCTATCATGTCGGGACGTCGAGTGTTCACAAAACTATGTGTGAGCTCTCCAACATTAGTAATGAAACCTCTAATGTTGGCCGACAGGATGCTGATAGACTGGCTCCTCATGATGAAGTGGTCAGCTCTCTCTCGCTCTCTCTCGCTCTCTCTCGCTCGCTCTCGCTCGCTCGCTCTCGCTCTCTCTCGCTCTCGCTCTCTCTCGCTCTCTCTCGCTCTCTCTCGCTCTCTCTCGCTCTCTCTCGCTCTCTCTCGCTCTCTCTCGCTCTCTCTCGCTCTCTCTCGCTCTCTCTCGCTCTCTCTCGCTCTCTCTCGCTCTCTCTCGCTCTCTCTCGCTCTCTCTCGCTCTCTCTCTCTCTCTCGCTCTCTCTCTCTCTCTCGCGCTCTCTCTCGCGCGCTCTCTCTCTCGCGCTCTCTCTCTCGCGCTCTCTCTCTCTCTCTCGCGCTCTCTCTCTCTCGCGCTCTCTCTCTCTCTCGCGCTCTCTCTCTCTCGCGCTCTCTCTCTCTCTCTCGCGCTCTCTCTCTCTCGCGCGCGCTCTCGCTCTCTCTCGCTCTCTCGCTCTCTCTCGCTCTCTCTCGCTCTCGCTCTCTCTCGCTCTCTCTCTCTCTCGCTCTCTCTCGCTCTCTCTTTTCTCCCCCCTCCCTCCAACAAACCGGCCGTATCCCACCAAGGCGGGGTGGCCCAAAAAGAAAAACGAAAGTTTCTCTCTTTAAATTTAGTAAAGTGTGAAGAAATACCTTCTGGAAAATAAATTGCCACTCAAGTGCCTCCTGGTAATGGACATTGCTCCTGTTCATCCTCCAGACTTTGAAGAGCAAGTAGTGGAGGAGTTTAGTTTCATCACAGTGAAGTTCTTCCCCCTAATACAACTCCTCTCATCCAGCCCATGGACCGGTAGGTCATTTCAAACTTCAAAAAACTGTACACCAAAGCAGTGTTTCAAAAGTGCTTTGAAGTGACCTCAGACACTGAATTGACCCTAAGAGAGTTCTGGAAAGATAACTTCAATATTCTCACTTGCATAAACCTTATATGAAAGGCTTGGGAAGGAGTGACTTGCAAAACTTTGAATTCTGCTTTTAGAAAATTGTGGCCAGAATGTGTACAAGAGAGGGATTTTGAAGGGTTTAGGGGCTGACCCTAAGGAACCTATGCCAGTTGTGGGATCTATTGTGGCATTGGGGAAGTCCCTGGGGTTGGTGGTGAGGATGTGGATGAGTTGGTGGAGGACCACAGGGAAGAGCTAACCACTGAAGAGCTGCAAGAGCTTCATCTGCAACAGCAAGAGATCATAGCTCAGGAAATTGCTGCAGAGGAGGAGGAAGAGAGATGGAGGAAAGTGCCTTCTTCAAAGATTAAGAACATTTGTGCAAAGTGGACTGAAGTGCAAACATTTATGGATGAACTTCACCCTAACAAAGCTATTGCAGGCCATATTGGCAACATGTACAATGACAGTGTTGTGTCCCACTTCAGACAAATCTTAAAGAAACGCCAGAAACAGAGCTATCTGGACAGATATTTTGTGCGACAGGGGTCCAGTGACTCTCAAGTTGTTCCCAGTGTCTTTAAAAAACAAAGAAGGGAAGTAACCCCAAATAAGGACTTGGTACCTGAAGTTCTAATGGAAGGAGATTCTCCTTCCAAACTAGTGTACATCTTCCTCCTATCCCCTCCTCCCGTCTTCCATCCACCCAGAAGTTTTCAGTAAAGGTAAATGTAATGTTATTTTTTATATGTATGTACTTGATTTCTCATTGTTTTCAGAATGTAAATCTTTATTTAATTTGAAAAAAAAAAATTATTTTAATATTTTTTTGTCTGGAACGGATTAATTTTATTTCCATTATTTCTTATGGGGAAAATGGTTTTGCCATTCAGCAATTTCAACATTCAGCAGACTCTCTGGAATGGATTAATCGTGAAACTCAGGGGTCCACTGTATACTCAAAAATTCTAGTGGCTTCAAATCAAGCAGGAGAAAGCTGGTAGGCCTACATGTGAGAGAATGGGTCTGTGTGGTCAGTGTGCACTGTATAAAA
>NC_091362.1:12325092-12417592 GCF_038502225.1 Cherax quadricarinatus | reverse complement strand
GGGAACTGACACAGTTACTTTTTACTGATGATACTGTGCTTATGGGAGATTCTAAAGAAAAATTGCAAAGGTTAGTGGATGAGTTTGGGAATGTGTAAAGGTAGAAAGTTGAAAGTGAACATAGAAAAGAGTAAGGTGATGAGGGTGTCAAATGATTTAGATAAAGAAAAATTGGATATCAAATTGAGGAGGAGGAGTATGGAAGAAGTGAATGTTTTCAGATACTTGGGAGTTGACGTGTCGGCGGATGGATTTATGAAGGATGAGGTTAATCATAGAATTGATGAGGGAAAAAAGGTGAGTGGTGCGTTGAGGTATATGTGGAGTCAAAAAACGTTATCTATGGAGGCAAAGAAGGGAATGTATGAAAGTATAGTAGTACCAACACTCTTATATGGGTGTGAAGCTTGGGTGGTAAATGCAGCAGCGAGGAGACGGTTGGAGGCAGTGGAGATGTCCTGTTTAAGGGCAATGTGTGGTGTAAATATTATGCAGAAAATTCGGAGTGTGGAAATTAGGAGAAGGTGTGGAGTTAATAAAAGTATTAGTCAGAGGGCAGAAGAGGGGTTGTTGAGGTGGTTTGGTCATTTAGAGAGAATGGATCAAAGTAGAATGACATGGAAAGCATATAAATCTATAGGGGAAGGAAGGCGGGGTAGGGGTCGTCCTCGAAAGAGTTGGAGAGAGGGGGTAAAGGAGGTTTTGTGGGTAAGGGGCTTGGACTTCCAGCAAGCGTGCGTGAGCGTGTTAGATAGGAGTGAATGGAGACGAATGGTACTTGGGACCTGACGATCTGTTGGAGTGTGAGCAGGGTAATATTTAGTGAAGGGATTCAGGGAAACCGGTTATTTTCTTATAGTCGGACTTGAGTCCTGGAAATGGGAAGTACAATGCCTGCACTTTAAAGGAGGGGTTTGGGATATTGGCAGTTTGGAGGGATATGTTGTGTATCTTTGTGTGTATGCTTCTAGACTGTTGTATTCTGAGCACCTCTGCAAAAACAGTGATAATGTGCTAGTGTGGTGAAAGTGTTGAATGATGATGAAAGTATTTTCTTTTTGGGGATTTTCTTTCTTTTTTTGGGTCACCCTGCCTCGGTGGGAGACAGCCGACTTGTTGAAAAAAAAAAAAATATATATATTTTTTTTTTTTTCAACAAGTCGGCCGTCTCCCACCGAGGCAGGGTGACCCAAAAAAGAAAGAAAATCCCCAAAAAGAAAATACTTTCATCATCATTCAACACTTTCACCACACTCGCACATTATCACTGTTTTTGCAGAGGTGCTCAGAATACAACAGTTTAGAAGCATATACGTATAAAGATACACAACATATCCCTCCAAACTGCCAATATCCCAAACCCCTCCTTTAAAGTGCAGGCATTGTACTTCCCATTTCCAGGACTCAAGTCCGACTATAAGAAAATAACCGGTTTCCCTGAATCCCTTCACTAAATATTACCCTGCTCACACTCCAACAGATCGTCAGGTCCCAAGTATCATTCGTCTCCATTCACTCCTATCTAACACGCTCATGCACGCTTGCTGGAAGTCCAAGCCCCTAGCCCACAAAACCTCCTTTACCCCCTCTTTCCAACCCTTTCGAGGACGACCCCTACCCCTCTTTCCTTCCCCTATAGATTTATATGCTTTCCATGTCATTCTACTTTGATCCATTCTCTCTAAATGACCAAACCACCTCAACAACCCCTCTTCTGCCCTCTGACTAATGCTTTTATTAACTCCACACCTTCTCCTAATTTCCACACTCCGAATTTTCTGCATAATATTTACACCACACATTGCCCTTAGACAGGACATCTCCACTGCCTCCAACCGTCTCCTCGCTGCTGCATTTACCACCCAAGCTTCACATCCATATAAGAGTGTTGGTACTACTATACTTTCATACATTCCCTTCTTTGCCTCCATAGATAACGTTTTTTGACTCCACATATACCTCAACGCACCACTCACCTTTTTTCCATCATCAATTCTATGATTAACCTCATCCTTCATAAATCCATCCGCCGACATGTCAATTCCCAAGTATCTGAAAACATTCACTTCTTCCATACTCCTCCTCCCCAATTTGATATCCAATTTTTCTTTATCTAAATCATTTGATACCCTCATCACCTTACTCTTTTCTATGTTCACTTTCAACTTTCTACCTTTACACACATTCTCAAGCTCATCCACTAACCTTTGCAATTTTTCTTTAGAATCTCCCATAAGCACAGTATCATCAGCAAAAAGTAACTGTGTCAATTCCCATTTTGAATTTGATTCCCCATAATTTAATCCCACCCCTCTCCCAAACACCCTAGCATTTACTTCTTTTACAACCCCATCTATGAATATATTAAACAACCATGGTGACATTACACATCCCTGTCTAAGACCTACTTTTACCGGGAAGTATTCTCCCTCTCTTCTACACACCCTAATCTGAGCCTCACTATCCTCATAAAAGCTCTTTACAGCATTTAGTAACTTACCACCTATTCCATATACTTGCAACATCTGCCACATTGCTCCTCTATCCACTCTATCATATGCCTTTTCTAAATCCATAAATGCAATAAAAACTTCCCTACCTTTATCTAAATACTGTTCACATATATGCTTCAATGTAAACACTTGATCTACACATCCCCTACCCACTCTGAAGCCTCCCTGCTCATCCGCAATCCTACATTCTGTCTTACCTCTAATTCTTTCAATTATAACCCTACTGTATACTTTTCCTGGTATACTCAGTAAACTTATTCCTCTATAATTTTTACAATCTCTTTTGTCCCCTTTCCCTTTATATAAAGGGACTATACATGCTCTCTGCCAATCCCTAGGTACCTTCCCCTCTTTCATACATTTATTAAACAAAAGTACCAACCACTCCAACACTTCCCCCCCCTGCTTTTAACATTTCTGTCATGATCCCATCAGTTCCAGCTGCTTTACCCCCTTTCATTCTATGTAATGCCTCACGTACCTCCACCACACTTACATTCTGCTCTTCTTCACTCCTAAAAGATGGTATACCTCCCTGGCCAGCGCATGAAATTACCGCCTCCCTTTCTTCTTCAACATTTAAAAGTTCCTCAAAATATTCTCGCCATCTACCTAATACCTCCCTCTCCCCATCTACTAACTCCCCTACTCTGTTTTTAATTGACAAATCCATACTTTCCCTAGGCTTTCTTAACTTGTTTAACTCACTCCAAAAATTTTTCTTATTTTCATAATATTTTGCAACACCAGGAGAAACCTCAGGATTTGGGGTTGCAACAGTCAAAGGGTTAAACTATACAGAATTACACTGGAACCTCAAAAATCTAACTTAATCTGTTCCAGGAGCTAGTTCTAAATTCGAAAAGTCTGAAATTCGAAGCAATATTTCCCGTAAGAAATAATAGAAATACAATTAATCCATTCCAGAAACCCAAAAATATTCACACAAAAAATACATTTTATAGAGATTAATTGCAGTTTTACATACAAGTACTTTAGTTTTTAATTACGTATAGTAATAAGTACATATAAAATAACATTTTTACTTACCTTTATTGAAGATTGGTGATGGCATCTGGAAGATAGGGAGGAGGAGAGAGGGAGTTGGGGTTAGTGTTTGGAAGGAGAATCCCCCTCCATGAGGACTTCAGGTAAAGCCCTCTCTGGTGTTACTTCCCTTCTCTGTCTTTTAATGCCACTAGGACCAGCTTGAGTCACTGGACCCCTGTCTCACAAAATAAGTGTCCACAGTCCTCTGTTTCTGGTGCCTCTTTAACATTTCCCTAAAATGGGACATGGTTCTGTCACTGAACTTGTTGTAAAGATGGCTTGTTTCAGCTTGCTCAGGGTGGTACTTCTGCACAAACATTTCGACATCATTCCACTTGGCACAAATCTCCTTAATCTTTGAAGAAGGCACCTCATCCACTCCCTCTTCCTCCTCCTCTGAAGCAAGTTCCTCAGCTGTGGTCTGATACTGCTCCAGATGAAGCTCTTGCAGCTCTTCAGTGGTTAGCTGAAGAAACACTCTGGTATTTTCTGAATGATACACAAGTAAAGGCTTCACTTTAAAATCTCCACTAGCATTAGCACAGAACAAAAGAGTAAGCCTGTCTTTCATAGGCTTGTGTCCTGGCAGTGCCTTCCTCCTGTGTGATGAAGTTCCTTTTTGTTCATTTTCTTCCAAAACAAGCCTGTTTTGTCACAATTAAACACTTGTTCAGGTTTCAATTCTTCACTGTCTATGTACCCCTTAAACTCCTGTAGAAACTTCTCAGCCGCCCGTTTGTCTGAACTGGTTGCCTCACCATGTCTTAAAACATGGCGTATGCCACTACGCTTCTTAAATCTGTCAAACCAGCCTCTGCTGGCCTTAAATTCACTATCAGCACTGGTTCCAGGAGTTTTCTGTACCAGATCGGCATGCAACTTCCTTGCCTTTTCGCAAATAATCGTCTCTGAAACACTATCGCCTGCAATCTCTCTATCCTTGACCCACACCAGCAACAACTTCTCAACCTCTTCAACTATTTGTGGTCTTTTTTTGGTTAGCATATTAACACCTTTTGCAACATCAGCTTCCTTGATTTGTTCTTTCTTTGACAGGATAGAACCGATGGTCGACTTGTTTTTCCCATACATCCTGGCAAGCTCGACAAGTCTCACACCACTCTCATACTTCTGTATTATTTCCTTCTTCACATCTATGGTGTTTCTCACTTTCTTTACCACAGGGGTACCACTAGCAAGTTTCTTTGGGCCCATGGCAGCTTATTTCACAGTCCCACAAGCACTAAACACAACGAAATAGTCGTAAAATGCGTGAATGAGAGCGCAGGTTAGTGTTCACTCAAGCATAAACAAAGCTAGACTGCTCACGGCGCCTGTGCGGGGACGTGGACAGAGTGGGCAGCAGACAGGTCCCGTACCCGGCGGTCCGAAAATAGGGGCGCGTTCGATAATAGGGACACAGTTTGTCCGAAAAAATGGTCCTATTTTCGAAAGGTTCGATATGTAATACGTTCAATTTTTGAGGTTCCACTGTAAATGCATTTGTGCAGGCTTTCTGACCTGTTTGTTTTATGGGATGATAGAGCTTTCTTGCTTGTCCTGAGTGTTAATGACTAAACTGTTTCCTGCTCAACCCGCACATTCATTAACTTAAATTTTAATAGCTGTAATGACCTCTTTGGTCTTTTCAGCAGGTCAGAAATTGGATTAATCATTGTAAAAGCTCTATTTTCATCTCATTACTCTTAATTGAAAGAATTGTTGATTCTTCAACTCCGAAGGCTCAAGCCATCTCCATGAATGGTGCACCATCTGAAAGCATATGCCACCTCAAGCTTTATACAACAGGCATAGTTTCGTACTTATATTTCCTGGCACCTCCAGTATCAGAAGTTCTTTAGGTTGTCATGAGTAACATCCAGAGACCGCATCAGATAATAAAAAAATTTAAAACGAAATGATAAACACGAGAGTACATATGTTATGGAACACGGCCAGAAGGCAACTGACTGCATTGATGGCTGTTTACAGCAAGGGGCGAAGCCAGACTTTTTCCTTAAACACTGGCCATACTGGCAATCAAGATGAACTTCACACACAAAGTAGACTCAAGTTTGTTTTCCCCCAGTCTTTACACTGTGAATCCTAGCCATTTTCCCGAAATGTAAACTCGTATACAAAATTTGTCATTATTTACTGAAGGTGTGATTTGTGGTTGTGTGAAATGTGAGAGTCCACTATAATCTTCATAACTTGTACACATGAAACGCACGTGCGCACGCGCACACACACACACACACACACACACAGACACACACACACACAGACACACACACACACAGACACACACACACACAGACACACACAGACACACACAGACACACACACACACAGACACACACACACACACAGACACACAGACACACACACACACACAGACACACACACACAGACACACACACACAAACACACACACACACACACACACACACAGACACACACAGACAGACACACACACAGACAGACACACACACAGACAGACACACACACACAGACACACACACACAGACACACACACACAGACACACACACACAGACACACACACACAGACACACACACACAGACACACACACACAGACACACACACACAGACACACACACACAGACACACACACACAGACACACACACACAGACACACACACACAGACACACACACACAGACACACACACACAGACACACACACACAGACACACACACACAGACACACACACACAGACACACACACACACACACACACAGACACACACACACACACACACACACACACACAGACACACACACACACACACACACACACACACAGACACACACACAGACACACACACACACACACACACACACACACACACACACACACACACACACACACACACACACACACACACACACACACACACACACACACACACACACACACACACACACACACACACACACACACACACAAAATGTATACATATACATACACATTGGAATGTTTGGTAGATTTGCCTATTAGTTCATCATGTTGACATAATTTACACAAAAATATATGCTAATTCAAACCATTCAAGGGAAATTTCTTAATGCAATTGGATAGTGTTCTGTTATCCATATGTTTGTGTTCATCTTCCTGACTTCGTAATATTGCAATTTTAAACTGAAATTGTTAAAATTAAGATTTGTTAGTGAACTTTAAAGTTAATTATGCAGTAGGAAATGGATTAAGGCATGATGAGCATTAGAATGTGGCATCTTCTTATCCATTGTACACATTATACATAGAATTTTTTCTATTATTGTATTTGTTATTGCTCTTGCATGAAAACTGCATTTAGTGCTTTTGAGCTATTGAAATTTAGAAACTAAAACTTGATTAAAAAATGTATGGAGGTAATGTTACAAGGAATGTTTGAAAATTAATGATAACAAGTTAGCCATATTAACAGTTGACTAACACGTCTCCATTCTTTGCATGCTGGCTAGAAATTTACAGGATTGTCTCCCAGAAGCAAATTCGTGATCCTCATGACCACGATGACAGTCCAACAGCCGATGTAAAGGCTATTCACGTGGAACCAACTGTAAATGCCGAGAGTGTGCGCAAGCAATGTTGTCAGCAGTAGGGAGAGAGCTCCTCCTCACACCTGGAAATTTGGGCAAAGGGTTAGAGTCGATATTCATATCCAGTAAAGGGATCTAATGCACTTGCTCTTCCTAAATCTATGTTAAGCACTATTTCACTTCGTATGCGCTTTGTTATACACATCCGAATTCAGTTGAACCTGTCACGAGAAGAGTATGCTGAAATGTTTGAAGATGTAAATATTTTATAGTAGTAGAAGCATAATAAGGTTGAATTTGCTGGTTTGCTACAGGGAAATCTCTAACCTTATTATCTTTTTATTAATGACTGTTAAACATACTGTTAAATACAGCTTTCTACAGGCTACATCCACTTACTGCTTGTATTCCTACTGCCTTTGCCTGACAGATGTAATAAACGGTAATATAGCATGATCATTGGCATAATGGGAAGTTGTAACAATAATCTGACAAGCTAAATGCATGGGGCACTATATGAATCTTCCTTAAGTAATAAACAACTGGAATATCTGATAACATTCATGGAGGTATTCCAGGAAAATTGTACTAAAATCCCTCTGACTATGCAGGTTCATTTTCTTGGTAAAGGAGGCAACTGTAGAATATAGTCTTCCTTGTGGAAAATAGCACTGCTCTCTTGTAATTCATAAGATACATTTAAATTTGATTGAAAGAGAGCAACATCCAGCTTGGGACTTAAGTTCATTATGAACCAGGAGGAAATACCTACTGTAGTTTGATAAGTTCTGGTAGTTGTGTTTGCAGTATTGCTAGCATGGCATGTTTACATGTTGCTTGTATTAAGATCAAGTGCTACTTGAGCATGATTTTTCTATATTGAATGGGCTGTGCTTACATGCATTGGGATTACCATGTACAGTATCATGTATCTGATAACGGAATTTGATGTATGTAAATAACTATTGGTTACTATTATTTCAGTTTTATGTAAGATGTTTATTTCCTCACTATTTACATTATCCACTACATTTACATTGTCTTATTTTTAAGTGTATTAAAACAAATGGCAGTGAAGTTGATTTAGTCTTTCCTGGAATAAAGCATGTGCTCTAGCTGTTACTTTTTATTGCACTAATTTCAGTATGACTGGGTGAATTTGTCTTGGTTTTATATTGATGACCTGCTCCTTGATAGGTAGGTATAGTATAAATGAAATGCCAAGAAATATTGAATTGTATATTATACAATTCATTGGTTCAGAGTGACATTGGACCAGTTGGTACCTTGACCGTTTTGTTTAATGCAAAAATCTTAGTTCAGATAAAAAAAAATGGTTATAGGTTAGTAGACACCATCTAACCAGGGAAGTGCTTCCACATAGTCTGTTGAATCAGTTAACCCTTAAATGGTCCAAACAAATCGGCGTTCAAATTCGTAGTACTACAAAAGTAGATCTACTTTTTTTTACATATTTTCAAATGTAACCAAAAAAAAATGTAGATAAAAGTTTTTTTTACACGTTTTCAGATGTAAAACAAAAAAAAAAGATCAACTTTTTTTTACATACTTTCAGATGTTGAAAAAACGTATATATACATTTGGACCATTTAAGGGTTAAATGTATAGCATTCTGGCTGGATGATTTGTCTTATTTTCATCTCATAAACATGTAAGATGACAGTCAAATCTCAAGAACTACTTGCATTTATTTAATCTTCACCTCACTTTTCTCTGTATTCTTTATTCTTCAGCAGGTAATGTTTCTAATTCCTTTGAAGTCGATTAGCAATCTTCCCCCATATGCCATGTTTGTAGATAACTAAAATGCTAGAAGCCTGGACATGCAGCAGGCATGTGTGAGCGTGTTAGGAGTGAATGGAGACGAATGGTTTTTGGGACCTGATGAGCTGTTGGAATGTGAGTAGGGTAATATTTTGTGAAGGGATTCAAGAAAACTGGTTAGCCAGACTTGAGTCCTGGAGGTGGGAAGTACAGTGCCTTCACTTTAAAGGAGGGGTTTGGGATATCAGCTGTTTGGAATGACTTCTAAACTGTTATATCTGGGCACCTCTGTAAAGACTGATTGTGTGAATGATGGTGAAAGTTTCTTTGTGTTACCCTGCCTCAGTGGGAGACGGCAGATGCATTAAAAAAAACTGAAGTTTGATTTTATGAGTTGGTATACGGTGTAAGTCATAACAATTTTCTTCCATAGGATGAGGGTACGTAGTGTAAGTCATAACAGCTTTCTTCCATAGGATGAGGATATAAGTATGTCAGAGGAAAGGCCATTACCAATTAATGTACCTAATAAATATTAAGTGAGATAGGTAGGTAGGCCTAGGTAGTAGGTTGGTAGACAGCAACTGCCCAGGGAGGTACTACCGTCCTGCCAAGTGAGTAAAACGAAAGCCTGTAATTGTTTTACATGATGGTAGGATTGCTGGTGTCCATTTTTCTGTCTCATAAACATGCAAGGTTTCAGGTAGGTCTTGCTACTTCTACTTACACTTAGGTCACACTACACATACATGTACAAGCATATATATACATACCCCTCTGAGTTTTCTTCTATTTTCTTACTAGTTCTTGTTTGTTTCCTCTTATCTCCATGGGAAAGTGGAACAGAATTCTTCCTCCTTAAGCTATGCGTGTTGTAAGAGGCAACTAAAATGCCAGGAGCAAGGGGCTAGTAATCCCTTCTCCTGTATAAATTATTAAATTTAAAAAGAGAAACTTTCGTTTTTCTTTTTGGGCCACCCTGCTTTGGTGGGATACAGCCAGTTTGTTGAAAGAAGAAAAGGTAGGTAGGTAGATGTTACCTAAGGAGCATTAGGAATGACCTCGGGAATTGACGAGAAGGGGAGAGAGGGGTGGGAGTGAGCAAGCTAGCTACACAAGACAAGCAGCAAACAGCAACTACATTCTGGCTGTAATTTTCTCTAGAACATCACTTCATCTGAGATCTTTTATTCTTAAGATGACTTGAGTCTGGAACATGTTCGTATAGCATAGTGATATCAACGAAACAAGTCAGTTGACCAAATGAAATCACTAGCCCACAGATGGCTCCAGCTTCACCTTGTTCCCTATTTCTTTGTCTCATAACAAAAAAAAACTAAAATAAACTGATATAGATAACTCTTAGCTTGCGAATAGTGTTAGAAATCCTTAACCTAACCTGTGTAAAAAAAACGGGGGGGGGGGAGGATTATTTTGAAGTTTGTGAATTGATCTGGACAGTGTTATGGATATCAAGAAAGAAGCGATGTTGCTCCATAACAGTTCCTTTTTGTGATGGAGGATAGCACTCTTCGTTAATGCCATGGATGCTCTGACTTGGACTTACGTTAAGGCTCATCTTACCCCCCACTCCTCCATCCAGTATTCAGAGATAAAAAGCTTTATTGACGAGTCCAAGAGTGAGAGTGATATTGGCTCTGCTGTGAATGTTGACAAGGGCTCTTATTGTGCATGGCTACCAAGAGTCCTCCATGTTCATTGAGGAGCTCCACCTAATCCTTGCTGCTCTTGTCCCACTATCTTGCTTAATACATTCTCATTTCACTGTGTACTTGGATCCTCAAGGTGGTCTGTCTGCCCTGGCCCAGTATGATTCTGTCCACTCTGTGGTCCACAAGATCCTGGAGGGGATTAGTACGACTCCACACACAGCACAAGGCTGTGGAGCTCTGTTAGTACCTGGGTCATATCAGTGCAATGGGAAATGAATGGGTGGATGCTTATGCAAAGCCTGCTGTATAGTAGACCTCTGCCTAAGTGACTTTCATGGGGCCATCACAGACATGTTCTTGGAAAGTGGCGAGCCTGGTGGGCCCTTCCAACTGGCAAAGTGCTATATAGGGTTTGGGAAGACATGGATGTTTGGCCCTCCTTGAAAAGGAAGCTTCACTTTGAAATGAATCTTTGTGTTTAATGGGTTTATTTGGTAGCCTGTAGCGGGTGGTTAATGATACGTCTTCGGAGGCTTCTTACTTTATTGTTAGGTCGTGGTGAGTACACAGGCTTGTGTGTCGGCTTTTTTTAAAAATTGGGACTGCCCCATGCCAGTAGATTTATTGAAGATTATTGCTAGCAGCACACAGTACATCATCTCCCTCTCTCAGGACCCACAGAGGGATTTTATTATGGACAAGCACTAAACTTGTAGGGATTATGCAGCACCTGTGGAGGAGGGGGAGAGATGGAAGTAATTCAGGCTTAATTCGGGGAATTGGAGCACAGATACAATTCCCTAGATCAAGAGCCCCCTCACCAGCACCTGTAGGAGATAAGCTGGTTTCACCACTTTCAAGGTATCGAGCTCAGACAACTTTTCCCTGGTTGTATGTATCGAGTCCAGTGCTCGCTGGTGCATTTTATTGCTTAAGTTTGCTGGTAGCCCTTGTCTCCTCTGAGAATACTTCCCTAAAACTCTTGCTTAGCTCCTCAGACTTCTTGGTCATTCCTTGTGAGTTGCTCTCCTTTTTCAGCATGGTTACTTGGTCTTTATTGTTGTCTTCCTGATGTGGCTATTTAACAACTTTGGGTCGGCTTTGGCTGTTGATGCTCTGTCATTCTCAAATTATTGTTCAGTCTATTCTTCCCTGTCTAATAGTTTTTGGCTATTCGGCTCAATTCCTTGTTTTCCTGAGTTCTTTACCTCCTGTGTTTTTTCCATGCTTTAGAACATTTAGCTTGGTGCCTCTGCACCTCTTGTTAAACCATGGGCTCCCACTCTTTCCATTATTTTTTTTGCTCATAAGTACGTATAAATATTTCCTCAGTCTCTCTGCGTTTTCCAGCCATTCACTCTTCCCCTGTAGTTCTCCTTCCTGATGCACTTCATTCAGGAATTGCCTCATGTATGTGTAGTCCCCTCGTTTGAAGTTTGGCTCCTCACTTTCCAGTGCTGCTGCTTTCTCCACTGTTTCTCGGTGCTCAAAACTAAGGACCTCATGGTCACTAGCATCAAGGAACCTTTCAAATGTAATATCCATTCCCATGTCAGAATCCCTCAGGGTGAATACAAGGGCCAATCTTGCTGATTCATTCTCTTGCTCTTTCTTTTTCTGGTATTTTTTCTCTCTGAAAACCTAGTTTCTTGCTGCATGATCCTGTCTTGTTCTATGACCATTGTGAGGGTTAATTTGACTCGAAACATTTTACCCATCAAGTACTTTCCAAGTCTGAAAATTTGTCACCTGGGTCACTTGAGCCTTTCCACCTTTCAGGTTGATGATATTTTGAATCTGATCCTCCTCTCATATTTCATCATGAGTCCTTCCTTTAGCCTCCTGAAGCCCATGGATAATCAGCAACCCCACTCTCTCCTGTTCCTACTTTCTTTCTCTCCTTATTTCTGTTTGTTTTGAGGAATTCCTTTGCTGTTCCCATTATCCACACCTGGTTGGGTGAAAGTATCTCTGCAAAGGTTTTTGCTCCTCTTCCTTCAGTCCCCTCACCTATTACTGTTTCAGCTCCCATCTTTGTTTCATTCATCACCTCCAGTTCCCTCTTCAAATCCTCTTCCAGGTTTTGTACCTTTGCCTCTCTAGCTTCAGCCCATCTTCCATTCCCTGCTCTGGAGATACCTTCTTTACCTTCTCCTCCATCATTTCCCAAAAATCACTAAAAATTCCCCCTCCCTACCCACTCTTGTTCTATCTTTCACTTAAGTCCTGCTACCATCAATTTCCTCAGAGTACATTCCTCCTTGGCTCTCCATCCTTTTCTAGCTGACTTGGGTTCCCATTTCTGTGCTCCTCAGGTTTTCTGGTTATATGCAATAACTTTCTCATATTGAAGCTTATTGGTGGTGAACTTTCAGTGTCTGCTCTGTGTATAGACAGCTCTATTCAGGTCTACAGAGCTGTTTTTTTGAGTGCATGCACACGAGCATTTTGGTGTGCACGTGTGTACACCAGTGATTGTGCTCTTGTGCGTGTTGGTGTACTCTCCTATACATAGTTGCAGGGGGGTCGAATCTCTGCTCCTTTGTGTGTAAGGGAGGGGGGGGGCATAGAGACTGACTTGTAGCACGTTACAGACTGTGGAGAACATTATAGCTGCCTTATGGCTCCAGTTTTTTCCCATCATTGGTCATGGTTTATGTTTACTGCGGTATCTGTAGAGACTTTGGAAGTTTTAGGGTAATATTTTGGAAAATTAGGCGTGGAATACTAAAAGTATAAGTTAGAGGGCTGAAAAGGGGTTGAGGTGGTTTGGTCATTAGAGAGGATGGACAAAGTAGAATGACTTGGAGAGCATATAAATCTGTAGTGGAAGGAAGAGGGGTTGGGGTCATCCTAGGAAAAGTTGGAGGGAGGGGGTAAAGGAGGTTTTGTGTGCAAGGGGCTTGGACTTCCAGCAAGCGTGTGAGAGCGTGTTAGATAGGAGTGAATGGAGAGAAATGGTTTTCGGGACCTGACGAGCTTTTGGAGTGTGAGCATTCACGAAAACCGGTTAGCCAGACTTGAGTCCTGGAGATGTGAAGTACAGTGCCTGCACTTTAAAGGAGGGGTTTGGGATATTGGCTGTTTGGAGTGACATCTAAACTGTCGTATCTGAGTGCCTCTATAAAGACTGTGATTTTGTATGAATGATGGTGAAAGTGTTGAATGATGCTGATAGTTTTCTTCTTTTTTCTTTGGGGTCACCCTGCCTCATTGGGAAATGACAGATGTTTTAAAATAATCAAATCCATTATTAAGCTTGTGTTTGGTAGAAATTGGTGAAGCACTATAGATTTCAAGATTACAGTGGGTAGCAAGGTGAGTTTGGGCAGTCTTGTATCAATGTCCAGAACTGCTTCTGCAGTCACCTAAATAATGTGATTGGTCATGATTATCCGAGTATACTATTTTTTTTTTCGTATACATTTTTTTTTTTTTTTCTCCAAGTTGACCGTCTCCCACCGAGGCAGGGTGACCCAAAAAAGAAAGAAAATCCCAAAAAAGAAAATACTTTCATCATCATTCAACACTTTCACCACACTCACACATTATCACTGCTTTTGCAGAGGTGCTCAGAATACAACAGCTTAGAAGCATATACGTATAAAGATACACAACATATCCCTTTAAACTGCCAATATCCCAAACCCCTCCTTTAAAGTGCAGACATTGTACTTCCCATTTCCAGGACTCAAGTCCGACTATATGAAAATAACCGGTTTCCCTGAATCCCTTCACTAAATATTACCCTGCTCACACTCCAACAGATCGTCAGGTCCCAAGTATCATTCGCCTCCATTCACTCCTATCTAACACGCTCATGCACGCTTGCTGGAAGTCCAAGCCCCTAGCCCACAAAACCTTTACCCCCTCTTTCCAACCCTTTCGAGGACAACCCCTACCCCTCCTTCCTTCCCCTATAGATTTATATGCTTTCCATGTCATTCTACTTTGATCCATTCTCTCTAAATGACCAAACCACCTCAACAACCCCTCTTCTGCCCTCTGACTAATGCTTTTATTAACTCCACACCTTCTCCTAATTTCCACACTCCGAATTTTCTGCATAATATTTACACCACACATTGCCCTTAGACAGGACATCTCCACTGCCTCCAACCGTCTCCTCGCTGCTGCATTTACCACCCAAGCTTCACATCCATATAAGAGTGTTGGTACTACTATACTTTCATACATTCCCTTCTTTGCCTCCATAGATAACGTTTTTTGACTCCACATATACCTCAACGCACCACTCACCTTTTTTCCCCTCATCAATTCTATGATTAACCTCATCCTTCATAAATCCATCCGCCGACACGTCAACTCCCAAGTATCTGAAAACATTCACTTCTTCCATATGTGGGATTAATACTCTTGCTGGTATATTAGATGCTTAATGAGCTTGTAAGTCTAAGTGTACTGTAAACAGAGGCACCTCGGGGGGTGTTTGGGGGCTTCAGCCCTTCTAAAATTCCCTCAGACACCCCCCCCCCCCCTCCCAATAAAAATTGTAAGTAGTAACACTGCTTTTAAACAGGTCTCCAACATATTTTCCCTTCTTTTCCATCCAGATAGCCACCCTAATTTTCCCAGTACAGAAATTCTGGTGCTGCCAGCCTGTGAATATTAAAACTTGCTTTCTTTCCCTATCTGCTTTCCCTCCTTTCTTTACCTTACAAAGAGGCATCTCCAGTGTACTTTCCTGTACCTAGGTGTCTTTGAGATACTTAAGTGTTGTGCATTCTCTTTTTTTTATTTCTGTATTTTCCTGCAGCCATGTCCTTGCTTCTCCTTGTTCCTTTAAAATGCATATATTTTCTATGACTGTCCAATGTATTTTTGGACTTTCATCTCTCCATCTAGCTACCTTCTGTTCTTTTTATCAACATCCAATTCACAGAAATACCGAAAAGCAGCAGCACCAAATCATCCTAATGGGTTTAATAGTTGTGATTATTGTTCACTACTGTACTGGGTATGGCATCACCAAATAGCATTGATGAGTGTGGTTTGTAAACTAAAACTACATAAGCTATTTTTTGTAATTTGTGTGTAAAGATGATACTATTTTAAAAGTTAGTTTATATTACATTAGGCTTTTGTAGAGATTGTTGCATAGATGATTATTATTGTATCTTACAGTAAGATTTCAATTATAAACCTTCATATAATGTTAATTAAGAAATCCAATTTACTTCCACAGAAATCTATCGCATTGTCTCGAGGCAGCAGCTCCCAGACAGCGGAACGAATCAACCTCCTGGCGATAAGTTAATCACTGTGGAGCCCACCGAACTCCCTAGCGGATCTTCCTCCAACAACTGCTGTGCCCGCTAACCCCACCTTCCTAACTCATTTTACTGAAGAGCCTCTAACGTTCCGTCTATCCCAAGCCCACCTCAATTCCTAATTCTTGACACCTGTCTTATGTTAATATCTCCACAAATAACTACTGTACACACTCATCACTCGGAAAGTTGCAGGTTGGTGGAAGACAATGTCTGGTTGCAGGGGTTATAAGGTTGTTTGAGGACATGATAATATTGTTTGCTCATCTTTGCATCAATCTCTGTTTATCCTTGTTCTCCACCAATCTACATCGTTATCAGCAATCTCTGCTGCTCCAGGCTGATGTTCCCTGGGTTAGTAATAGCATTGCAGTGCTAATTTTCTGTGTCTGCCAAGAGAGAATTGGTAATAAATGTGTGATTATAAATCTATACAGTACACTATAAAAACAAATAATATAAGTTTAAAATAAAGGAGTAGGTTTGCCATACCTGTCTGTTTTCGTGCTGAGAAATATAAGCACTTTAAAAATGTGGATTGCTGTTTATTTTTCATTGTGCTTGTAATTCAAATAGGTTTAATTGCATTAAGGCTGCAGAACAATGGTTTAATCATGTCTTGAAGCAAAAAAGAAAATATATGGGGCAATTGGAATTTTTACAGTTTGTTTTAATTAGGTCACATTGTATATTTGCTAGCACCATCACACCCATACCATGCATTGTAATATGCAGAAAGCTTCTATTGCTTTCAGTCTAGCCGTCTAAAAACTGCTGCATTGAAGTATAGAAAAGTATGTCCATATCCAGTTTAAGGAATAATTTCTTGCAAATATTTACTCTGTGGGTAATGGAATGTGGCCATATACCTCAGTAATGCAGACTTTGTCCTTATTTATGGAGCCATGAGAGCCCATGTTCATATCAAGCAAGCTGGTTGATAGACACTAAACAGACAGAGAACTGTATTGGCTGCCTTATTTCCCTGTCGGTGATACCAAGTAGTTTTAACTGCATAACCAAGTGTGAAATGTGATTGGTGTGGAATGTACACCTCATAATAGCTTTAGGGTAAATAGTAGTTTTTCCAGTTAACTTGGGTAGATACCTGTTGGTACCTAAGTTTTGCAGGTGAACACCAGTGGGAGTGTAAGTCTTTTGTTGCTGTTTGATCTGGAGTTGAGTTGCTGTCACAAAATTTGAGACTGAGTTAGTATGGACTTCTTACCAAATTTGATAAGCACAGCCTACAAATTGTCTTGCTGGGGAATTAAGTCCTTTAATATTTGCCAAATATTTAGTCTCGAATTTCTCTTATTCTCTCACGTTGGCATATTGCCTTCTGCCTTGTGTAAAGCTTTTCTTATCAGTAAGACTCAAACTTAGGAATAGTCAGTGGATATCTTCTTATAATTATTGTTGTTATTGTTATAAAATATTTACTGAACAGCTTTTTACAACTGGTTTAAAAAGTAATACATGAAAATACACCAACATTGGGATGTGTCTAGTTTACCCCCACCAGTTAATGAAAATTTTGAATTTATGGTTCTACTGGCTTTCAAGAATGATAAAATAGAGAAACCAGAATTTTAAAGTCTATGCAATAAGAAGCACTTTGATTTGAAACCAACCTTTGTTTCTGTGAAGAGCATAGCAATTGAAAGTTGTTTGATATCTTGATGGGGCATGATTAACAATCACCTGAAGAGTTACTGTGCATCATATCTCTTTGATTAATAAGGTTGATAGTGGATTTATTTAAATAATCTGCAGTGTTTAAATGATATCTACTTGTTTCTCTAAAATAATATGCTACAGACAACATTCTGTAAAGTTTTATAATGTTATACCAATATAAACTGCATATGGAAAGTTTTGTTAGACACTAGCCATAGTGATTGCCTATTACTATAAACATCTTGTTCAAGGCAAAGTAATTTTGGGTATTTTACAGATTGTTAGTTTAACTTGTATTGGTTGAATATCAGACAAAGAAAAACATGAATAAACATTTGGTAGAAAAATTCAAATTTGTTTTATTTTGTTGAGTATATATTGTTTTTGAGCAAAGTATTAAAAACCTTTATTTATGATATTGTGTAATTGAAGTAATGAACTACTTAACTTTATTAAAGTCACTTTAATGGTCGTGATTGCTGATGAAAAAATACACAAATCCTTTCTCTGTAAATGGCAGATACTGCTCTGAGCCTAGAGGCTCAGAAATGTCTGGTGGGAAGGAATCACTTTAGCTTTATGAACATACCTTCATTCTCAAATAGTGATCAAGAATGATATGGGGCTTTATAAATTGCAAACTTTGCTGGCATTCTCAAGGTGGAAGTAGATGTGTTGATGTCGACTATTGTAAGGGGTGCTTTCTGAGAGGATATTTAATAAGCCTCGGAGTTCTATCAGTAGTAAGTTTCTTATGGGTTAATATAATCATAATCATTTTGAATAAGTTATATATGTGCTTATTATTTTTTTCCTTTTCAAGCCCAAATTTGTATGAGACAAGATTGGCAGATGGTAGCCATGGTGTGCTTCTATATGACTCAAGCTTATCAAACTACACAAAGTGAGTCCTAAAGAGGCTGTCCAAGGCATGATTGTTGCCAGTACTGTCTTGTATTAATGTGATTGACATGTCAAGTGTAGCCCTGGTTTCACGCTTGCATAGGAAATTTTGTAAAGCAATGTAAAGAAGCACATTATTTGCAATAAAACAATGCTAAATATTTACAAACTTTAAAATGGTGTTCTTACCCTTGTACTCGTAAAAGGAAAAAATGTTGAGCCTGGAAATTGAAGTTTAATGCGGTTGTAAAAGAATTTGAGCACAAAGAGCCAAAAATATTACTCCACTTTTAAAACATTTTGCTTGCTTTGGGCTTACTCCTTACAACAGTGTTCTATGACCTTTGTGGGTTTAGCACTTAGTTTTGATTATAATAATCACTCCTAACAAGCATAAACACTGCATTATGAATATTTTTGTGACTTCTAGTGAAAGCTAGAAGTGTTTACCTCTCAAGGGAGGTTCCTAAAGACCAGTGAGGGGCTTTTGATCCAAGGAATTGGGCCTGCCCTGCCTTTAAATTTGAATACTTCTGATACTGCCCAGGTACTGTATGATTCCTATGGGTTTAGCACTTCATCCAGAAATGTAATAGAAATTATAAAGTTAATCAACAGTGCTGTATCATCCTTGTGGTTTTAACACTTGGTCGTAATAAAAGTACAGCCTCTCCTCGCTTAACGACGGAGTTCCGCTCCTAAGACCTCATCGATAAACGAATTCGTCGGTAAGTGAGGAGCATGCTAATAATGATGGTGGGTTCATGTCAGCCATCATGGATATTGTTTTAATGTCACCTTTGCACCATTTATAGCATTTTTGGTATATTTTAATATGTTTATACAGTAGTGTTCTGTATATTGTAATAAACAGAATAGAGAAAATCAGCTCTTAACATGCATTATGTAGGTATGAATACTGGTCAGAGCCCGTCGTAAGTCCAAGTCATCGGTAAACGAGTACATCGCTCAGTGAAGAGAGGCTGTAATCAAGGCATTGCATTCAAAATACACCCCTCCAGAGGTTCTTTGATGCTGGTGAAGGGCTCTTGATTCAAAGAATTAAACTTATCCTTCGCTTGAATTAAGTCCAATTGCCTCGTATTCCCTAGATGTTTGACCTCTAGGTTTAGCACTTTCTTCTAAATATAATAATCACTTTCACAGTGAACAAAAAGTTTTCTAAATATTGCAAGACGTAAAAAAAACTTTGCAGAATGAAGTTTGTTGCTTGCCAATTCTGCTAAATTAGTGTTTGCATACAACTTTGAAGAATTTCAAATAAATTCCCTTTCAAGGATGGGAGGGTCCTGTGCCACAGCAAAGAGCTCTAACTTGGAATTTGACCTCCCTTGGACTGAATCTACACACACTTTTTTTCTGCATCACTGTGTGACCCTGGTGGGTTTAGTGCTTAGTGTTGTTTATAATAATTCACCTCTCTCCATTTGGCCTCATTAGTGGGGACATTGAAGTTTTGTGAAATGCAGCTCATTATTTTTATTTAATTCATGTCAAGTTCTAAGCCCAAGTGAGTCAGTCATTACAAGATGTGGTGGAGGCTCGATCCTCTGCCTCCTAAACACAAAACGGACACACTTCCTATTTGTACTCGCCTAGAGGTCTAATGTAGCTCATAGAAGAGACCACCGTACAGCAGCTGTCCTAACGTCCATTGGTAATGTTGTGGTGGTCATATTGCACTAGATGAAAATTTGATCTTGGGGCATGTCGGGAGACCCTCTGATGAAAGACCATCTGGCAGGGAGTTTGAACATGGAAGTATTATTCAGTTGCCACTCCTGCACATTCAGGAGTTGCATATCGTTGAGCGTGCACAATTCACTTCCAACATCTCCATCTCCCTAATGGTTTAGTGCTTCTTTTTGATTATTATAATAATCCACCTCCCTAATGCACTTACTCTACCTGACCTTGCTGAAAGTCCCACCTTTGGTGTACACACTGACTTTTTAAGAGAAACTAACTTACTGCAGCAACTTTGATTATATTTTAGCAATAGCATTTTCCACTACCCCCATTAACCCTTATTCTTGCATACTTACAGCAGCATTCTATGATCCTGGAGTTTACCTGGAGAGAGTTCCGGGGTTCAACGCCCCCGCGGCCCGGTCTGTGACCAGGCCTCCTGGTGGATCAGAGCCTGATCAACCAGGCTGTTGCTGCTGGCTGCACGCAAACCAACGTACGAGCCACAGCCCGGCTGATCCAGAACTGACTTTAGGTGCTTGTCCAGTGCCAGCTTGAAGACTGCCAGGGGTCTGTTGGTAATCTCCCTTATGTGTGCTGGGAGGCAGTTGAACAGTCTCGGGCCCCTGACACTTATTGTATGGTCTCTTAACGTGCTAGTGACACCCCTGCTTTTCATTGGGGGGATGGTGCATCGTCTGCCAAGTCTTTTGCTTTCGTAGTGAGTGATTTTCGTGTGCAAGTTCGGTACTAGTCCCTCTAGGATTTTCCAGGTGTATATAATCATGTATCTCTCCCTCCTGCATTCCAGGGAATACAGGTTTAGGAACCTCAAGCGCTCCCAATAATTGAGGCGTTTTATCTCCGTTATGCGTGCCGTGAAAGTTCTTTGTACATTTTCTAGGTCGGCAATTTCACCTGCCTTGAAAGGTGCTGTTAGTGTGCAGCAATATTCCAGCCTAGATAGAACAAGTGACCTAAAGAGTGTCATCATGGGCTTGGCCTCCCTAGTTTTGAAGGTTCTCATTATCCATCCTGTCATTTTTCTAGCAGATGCGATTGATACAATGTTATGGTCCTTGAAGGTGAGATCCTCCGACATGATCACTCCCAGGTCTTTGACATTGGTGTTTCGCTCTATTTTGTGGCCAGAATTTGTTTTGTACTCTGATGAAGATTTAATTTCCTCATGTTTACCATATCTGAGTAATTGAAATTTCCCATCGTTGAACTTCATATTGTTTTCTGCAGCCCACTGAAAGATTTGGTTGATGTCCGCCTGGAGCTTTGCAGTGTCATGCAGATTCGGGTGTCATCTGCAAAGGAAGACACGGTGCTGTGGCTGACATCCTTGTCTATGTCGGATATGAGGATGAGGAACAAGATGGGAGCGAGTACTGTGCCTTGTGGAACAGAGCTCCTTAAGGGTTTAGCACTTAGTTATGAGTATAATACATGTAATTGCATATTTACTCCTGCGCTGAATTTGTTCCTGACTTCTGCAAATTTCTTCAGCACACCCAGTCCTGCAGCACTACGAACCTTTCAGATTTAGTGCTTGTGTGAATATATTATGAGCGAATCAATACCTTATTCTGCCTGGATCCCTAGTGAATGTGACACCCTCTTCAGACTTGTGCATGGTCACAGTCCCACATCAGAGCCAGGAACTGCTTTTGGAAGCTACTGTACAAACTGATTTTCTTTTCATACTTGCACTAACCTCCCCCTCTCCCCCCACCTCCAATGATACCTACTACTTGCATACCCCTACCCCTCGCATATTCCTACTCTTCTTTCACCCCTAGTCTTCGCACATCCCTACCCTTGCATAACCTTACCCAAAGTACTGTATAATCCATACAGGTTTAGTGCCTAAAATGACATAAGTTTAGGCAGTCACTTGTCCAAATAAGATAACCATGTTTTTACATATACAATAGTACCTTTGACCATGGTTTTACCATAACCATTGAATTGGCTTCCTCTACAATGTAACAACTATTCTTGGAGCTTCCTTGATGCTGATGAGGGGTTCTTGATCCAAGAAATTGGACCTGCCCTCCTTTTCAGATCGGATCTGAATGTCCCCCATTTTTCCACATGCTGTATGACTCCCTATGGGTTAAGCATGAATGTAATAATAGTAATGCAGAGCAGTAGGCCATAACGATCCATCCTGCAACCAACCTCATAACTACAGCAAAGCACATAGCTCATATCCTCATCAGAGCCCCATTTTCTTGAAAGAAATGAAGATCTGTTTGAAGGTTAAGGAGGGTTTGCTGCATAATCAAGCTGTGACCCAGTTTCGTCAAAAAAGGATAATGCTATCTTTCCCCTACTCAGAGTCGCCCAACAACCTCAACACCCAATGATCTGGAGGGTGTTCTGAGGAGTCAATCCCCTCAAGGAAGGTTCCTTGATGTTGGTGAGGGGCTCTTGATTTAGGGAATTGGATCTGTGCTCCAGTTCCCCAAATTAAGCCTGAATGCCTTCCACATCCCCCCCCCCAGGCGCTGTATAATCCTCCGGGTTTAGCGCTTCCCCCTTGATTGTAATAATAATGAGGAGTCAATGTTCCTGCAGCCAAGTCCATGACCATGTCTCGCGTTGGATCAGGGCCTGATCAACCAGGCTGTTACTGCTGGCCATACGCAATCCAATGTATGAACTACAGCCCGGCTGGTCAGGTACTGACTTTAGGTGTCTGTCCAGCTTCCTCTTGAAGAGAGCCAGGGGTCTATTAGTAATCCCCCTAATGTATGCTGGGAGGCAGTTGAGCCCCTTAGTGACTTTCTTTGTGCTTAACAATATTTCCGTACATGTAAACTACACTTTTTATACTACACAAAAAATGCTGTTTGTTTTTGTTTACTCATGGCACCCCTGCTTTTAGTAAGTTTATTCAGGTATACACACATACAGTTACATAGATTATCATAGCAGCACACAGTTACATAGATTATCATAGTAGCATACAGTTACACAGATTATCATATATAGCAGCATATGTGTAGAGAACCTAGGATAACCGAAAAAAGTCATTGGGGAGATGTTGCATCGTCTGCAGTCTTGCTTTCGTTGGGAGTGATTTCCATGTGCAGATTTGGGACTAGTCCCTCTAGAATTGTAAATTGTAAATTGTGATTTATCTTTCTCACCTGCGTTCCAAGGAGTACAAGTCAAGGTACTTCAAACATTCCCAGTAACTGAGGTGCTTTATTGTACTTACACGTGCAGTGAAAGTTCTCTGTATCGTTACATCTGCAATTTCGCCTGCTTGTTAGTGTACAGCAGTATTTCAGCCTAGAAAGAACAAGTAATTTGAAGAGAATGCTCACAAATGCACCAGTTAAACCCTTATGGACCCTTACAGGTTCAGCATCCCCCCATAAATATAATAAAAAAATCCTTATGATTTTCTTATTGTTAACGTTCCTACACATTCCTACCTCTTCGCTATTTTTTACCATCTGTCACTCCCCTTCACTCTTTTTCACCATCTGTCACTATCTCCCAGCCTACACTATCCGCCTAGCTAATACTTCGACACCTACACCACAGACCCAGAGAACAAATTTCATAAAGTAGACACATGTGCAACACTTGGGTATCTTTATCGTGGAAACGTTTCGCCATAAAGTGGTTTCACCAGTCCAATACAAAGAAGAATGGTGAAGATCAGAAATCTAAGGTGATCAGTCACTCAGCCTGGAGTTAATGTATTAAGTCCAGAGAACAAAACAAAAAAAAAAAGTCAGCTCGATCACTAGCGCATTCAGCTCACACACTGGTGTAGGGGGCAGTAAAGCAATAGCAAAGAACTACAGACCGACAGCACTAACATCCTATATCAGAAAAATCTTTGAAAGGGTCCTCAGAAGCAAGATCGCCACCCATCTAGATACCCATCAGTTACACAACCCAGGGCAACATGGGTTTAGAGCAGGTCGCTCCTGTCTGTCTCAGCTACTGGATCACTATGACAAGGTCCTAGATGCACTAGAAGACAAAAAGAATGCAGATGTAATATATACAGACTTTGCAAAAGCCTTCAACAAGTGTGACCATGGCATAATAGCGCACAAAATGCGTGCTAAAGGAGTAACAGGAAAAGTTGGTAGATGGATTTATAATTTCCTCACAAATAGAACACAGAGTAGTAGTCAACAGAGTAAAGTCTGAGGAGGCTACGGTGAAAAGCTCTGTTCCACAAGGCACAGTACTCGCCCCCATCTTGTTTCTCAACCTCATATCTGACATACACAAGGATGTCAGCCACAGCACCGTGTCTTCCTTTGCAGATGACACCCGAATCTGCATGACAGTGTCTTCCATTGCAGACACTGTAAGGCTCCAGGCGGACATCAACCAAATTTTTCAGTGGGCTGCAGAAAACAATGTGAAGTTTAACGATGAGAAATTTCAATTACTCCGATATGGTAAACATGAGGAAACTAAAACTTCATCAGAGTACAAAACAAATTCCGGCCACAAAATAGAGCGAAAAACCAACGTCAAAGACCTGGGAGTGATCATGTCGGAGGATCTCACCTTCAAGGACCATAACATTGTATCAATCGCATCTGCTAGAAAAACGACAGGATGGATAATGAAAATCTTCAAAACTAGGGATGCCAAGCCCATGATGACACTCTTCAGGTCGCTTGTTCTATCTAGGCTGGAATATTGCTGCACACTAACAGCACCTTTCAAGGCAGGTGAAATTGCTGACCTAGAAAATGTACCGAGAACCTTCACGGCGCGCATAACAGAGATAAAACACCTCAATTACTGGGAGCGCTTGAAGTTCCTGAACCTGTACTCCCTGGAACACAGGCGGGAGAGATACATGATTGTATACACCTGGAAAATCCTAGAGGGACTAGTACCGAGCTTGCACATGAAAATCACTCACAACGAAAGCAAAAGACTCGGCAGACGATGCAACATCCCCCCAATGAAAAGCAGGGGTGTCACTAGCACATTAAGAGACAACACAATGAGTGTCAGGGGCCCGAGATTGTTCAACTGCCTCCCAGCATACATAAGGGGGATTACCAATAGACCCCTGGCTGTCTTCAAGCAGGCATTGGACAAGCACCTAAAGTCGGTACCTGACCAGCCCGGCTGTGGCTCATACGTTGGATTGCATGCAGCCAACACTAACAGCCTGGTTGATCAGAGCCTGAGCCTGATCCCCCATGAGGCCTGGTCACAGACTGGGCCACGGGGGTGTTGACCCCTGGTACTCTCTCAAGGTAAACTGAGATCCGGGGTTCGAATCTCCTCTGGTACGGCTGAAAAACATTAGGGACATGTTTCCATTCAATTCAATTCAAAGTTTATTCTCTATAAGGATTACAGTGCTGAGTTTACAGAATTTGGTTATTGTGTGGTTTACATGTAGTAAAATAATGATTACAGAGTGTACCACTGGAACACCTAGCATGGCTAGGCATTTCGGGCAGACACCTGCTGTCCCTGTTCACCCAACAGTGTAAAATGGGTACCTGGGTGTTAGTCGACTGGTGTGGGTCGCATCCTGGGACAAAAAACTGACCTAATTTCCCCGAAATGCTCAGCATAACAAACGGCTTTCTATATAGTAGTACGTCATTGATGTCAGCTAGGCCTGTTGTGGAAAATACTGTATATATTTTCCGGAAATACAGTGTATTTTGTATGTAAATTGATGGAATATATTGTAGATAATAAAAATTAATTTGCAAATAAAGAACCAGTGAAATGGGCGAACGTTGCTGGGGAGGAGACGCCATTGTTTTGAATGTGGTAAAGGCACGTTAGTGTAATGTGCATAAATTTTCGTCGCTCTAGGGGTTATATTGGGTTCAAAACCTTTCAAATAGGAGCCGAAATTGTTGGAATTGCAGTCTTGCATAACGTGAGCATTAGGCGAATGGACAGGACAGCTTTGGAACCCCAGCTAAGTCGTCTATTTTGTGTTGAAGTTCTGGCCAGTATTTTCTTCATAAAATTAGGCAGGGGGTTTCGTATGACACACCATAATCTCCAGACTAACTGGTGAGTCTTATTATCATAAATTCTCCTTCAATGTATATGTATTCACATTTTAAATTTAATATACAGTCCACATATTTATGTTAATGTTTTTACCAGGATTCCTGGTGATGTATATTTCATTTAAAATTAATATAAGTCCAGAGTGATTTGTGGAGAAATAGATTATAGTAGGTATCGAAGGGGGACATTTTTTGTGACCTAGGTGTCCTAAAATTCCTAAGTAAGTAAGTAAGTAAGTTTATTCAGGTATACACAAATACAGTTACATAGAATTATCATACATAGCAGCATATGTGTAGAGAACCTAGGATAACCCAAAAAAGTCAGACAGAGTGACTTATTTCCATTGGGGTCCTTTTACCTTATTATAATATAAAGGTTATAATATTTTTTTATTATTCTACAATGAAGATAACATCTTATTATCATACTAAAAAGACTATCTACTACACCAAGGTCATTAAGACTATCTACAATACGAGGGTCATTACTAGGAATAAGGTAAAATTTACACGTATGTTATTTATTTATTTATTTACAATTTGAGCACACATACAGAGGTACAAAAAAAAATAGAAAATCATTCCCCTCCCTTTCTGTAGCTACATTCATCAGACACCTTTTGGCACTCTTCTTGAACTGGTTCATGTTATGACTGGCTTTGACATGTGTGGGCAGTCTGTTCCATTCCTTTATTGCTGTACAATAAAAGGTGTTTGAAGCCTGGCCACTGACTGTGGGTACTACAAAGTTGTGCTCTCTCCCCCTAGTACTATGATTGCTTTGGTTCCCAACCTTGATAAAGAATAATTATCTTTGTTACCATTTACTGGTATGTACCTTATGAGTTACATCCAGGTAAATTTAATTTTCCACACCTGTATACCATGTACATGTACCTGTAGTACAGATATTATATTATTATAAAATGACATCAAAGTATGACCCCTATTATTTATTTATTTTTTATTTGGACATGATACATAGTTGTATAAATGCCCCAAAATGCCCCGGCATGACAGTGGCTTTCTCTGTACTTAACCTCTCAAGGGAGGTTCCTTGACGCTGGTGAGGGGCTCTTGATCTAGGGAATTGGATCTGTGCTCCACTTCCTTCTTATCTTATTTTACATGAATTAAGACTGAATACGTTCCATATATCCCCACCATAGGCGCTGTATAATCCTACGGGTTTAGCGCTTCCCCTTGATTATAATAATAATGTACATAACAAATCAAAATTGTAATCATACATTGTAAACGTTGCAAAGAAATCAAATCTTTAACAGAAGTACCTGCACTCCCTACATAAGTACCTAACCATACCCGGACGCAATGAATTAGTTTTCCCTTCATAAGACACCAATGCAAGAGACACCTGACTCCATGTATCCCTTTCAATGCTTGGCAACTGCCAATATCTTAGGTTAGGTAAGGTTCGTCAGGAAACAGAACTGCCAATATCTCATATTTCTTTCCCTTTTATACGCCGACCTGTGTCATACCACCTCTCACTTACCATGTAATTTACATATGTGTTACCATGTAAGCGATTATAATTACTCAAAACTTGTTTAATTGTGTTTATGTGTAAGTACCTAAATGAACTTACTTAACGTAACGCAACCTAATCAAATCTAACATAAAAAAAATCACATTTTTTTTCAAACAATTTACTCCCAAGAAGGTATTTCCATTAGAAAATACACTTGATACTGTACAGTGTACACTATCAACTAAATTATCACTCAACTCATCCTAGCAGCTTTTTCTAATTATTATCATCATTATTGATATTAATTTTATTATTATTAATTATTATTATTTTATTACAATTCTTATTATTGAAAAGACTGTATGAGTGACAGCACTGTGTTGTCGCTCCTTGATAATAATAGTTCTGGGAAGAAATGCCAGTTAAACTTTCCTTTCCAAATTGTGGGTTAGTTGAACATTATTTCCATTGGTATCATAGTATTATTATGAATCATAATATTTAGTAATAATATAGTATAATGAACCATGGGACCAGTTATCAACAACAACATTAAGGTTGTGTCTCAGTAGTGTCAAAGACGTGGTAAGTGAGTGTTGTTGTGCTCCTCCTCTCAGGAACTTTGACCCTCTTTGTGCTCTTCTTCTGCCTTGCTGCTGACCTCCCTGCCATGCACAACGGTAATATTCTGATTGGTATTTTAAAAAAGTTTTTTTTTTTATTAAGGCACGACGTAGTTGAAAGTTAATTTCGCAGAAAAGTTATAGTCTTGCCAAGTTTTTTCATAGGTCAATAATAATAAATGCCTAACACAATTTTTCAGTTTGGCTAAGGTAATACAAAGGTCATTACGATACGTTTAGGTAATTTCTGTTTTAACTTTAATTATAAATGTGTACAAGTGACATTTTATGGTGAGGACCTGGGCTAACCTCACAATTTCTTTAATATATTTAAAACCTTATGTAAGTTATTCGATACAAGTACACATAAGTACAATTATCATACATAGTATAAATTACCTTTGATAACCAGAAAAAGTCAGACAGTGACTAATTTCCATTGTGGTCAAGTTAGTGCCATGATACTGGTGAATTACTCTTGATCCATGAGATCAGAGCCATCTTTTTTCTTATTTGCTGTACGACCCATCCAGGTTTAACTCTTCCCTTGACTATCATAAAATCCTTCTTAGTATTGTACATTTTTCATTTTCCTTATTTCCCAAACAGAAAAGGTACAGTTTATCAAATTTAATAATTTTGAGTAAGAAAAATAAACTTGGGGTTTACTACATATAGTTACACAAACTTTTATACAGTGGTTGCAATATTGTTATATGTATCCTCGGATATAATTAATTATATAGATATAATTTAGGTCTCTAGGATTACCCAATTAAGCTAGTGTCACTAATTTTTAATGGTGTCCTGTTCAGCTGTTGGAATATCTTTGGTCGTCATCATAAAATGTCACTTTTTGTATATCTGTTGTTAGTGTGTGTAATATGATTCAGGTCTGAATATAAGTAATTTACATGTATTTAACAATAATATTACTACAACTGAATAAAATTAAACAAAATACAAATGTTAAATAAAATATCCACAAATTACAATGTGACTTCCAATATTTTAATATTGAATAATTGTATGGATGTCTTGAGTTACACATATAGGTATATCTCGGGTACTCGTGGCTTGGTTAATAGCATTGTCAGCTCACACACTTAAGGACTAGGGATCACTTATTGGCATGGCTGAAACATTGGGTATGTTTTCTTACACCTGCTGCCCTTGTGGCCCTAGCAGTAAGTACCCAGGTGTTAGTCAAATGTTTCAAGTCACATCCTCGAGGAAAGGATTAAAGGTCCTTAATGAAAATAAGACTGACAGTCCCAGATTGTTAACAATTTATTGGTAATGAAGTATCTGAATGACAAAAGCATTCTTCATAGTTACCAATCAGGTTTCAGGAGATCTTACTCGACTGACACCTCCCTTATTAATCTGATGGATCACCTGAGAGCTCAAATGTCGCAAGGGAATCTCATAGGTATGGTGACCCTAGGTTTGCACAAGGCCTTTGATGCAGTCAAGCATAATATCTTATGTAAGAAACTACAAGCTGTCGGCATAGGTTCTGTAGACTGAGCAACAGGAAACAAATTGTCAAGATCAACAGCAGATCAGAACCCCTGCTTATAGCATGTGGGGTTCCCCAAGGTAGTATTCTGGGTTCCTTTCTGTTCCTGTTATGTGAATGATATGCTCATCATTGTCAAGTATAAGCTTCTGTTGTATGCAGACGATATTACTTTGCTAGTGTCAAGTAAAGACCCACAAGATATAGCTAATGTACTCTCACAAGAACTAGAGTCCTGCAGCAAATGGTTAGTAGACAACAAACTATCATTACACCTCAGGAAAACAGAAGCCATGCTCTTAGGCACGAAAAATAAATAAACTGAAAAGGGTAAATAGTTTTAATATCCAGTGTAATGGAGAACCCATTACTTCAGTATCTTCAGTGAAATATCTGGGAATCCCCTTTGACCCAAGCATGTCAGGAGAATAGATAGGGAACAGTGTCGTAAAGAAAGTGAATGCCAGACTAAAGTTCCTCTACAGACAGGCACAGTGCCTACCTACTGAGGCTCTCTGGACCCTATATCTAGCTGTCATACAGTGCCATATAGATTACTCTTGCTCTTCATGGTACTCTGCCTTAACACAAAACTAAGACTACAAATCACCCAGAACAAAATAGTGAAATTCATCTTGGACCCAGGTCCAAAAGAGCATGTAGACCAGAATGAATTACAACAACCGGATATGCTGAATGTTGAAGACAGTAAAATGAATGAAGTTAAATAACGTTTATATAATTGCTCACAAGCAGAGTCCAGAATATCTTACTGCCAAGTTTGTCAGGGCTCTGGTGGCCTGGTGGCTAACGCTCTCGCTTCACACGGCGAGGGTCTGGGTTCGATTCCCAGCCAGAGTAGAAACATTGGACGTGTTTCTTTCCACCTGTTGTCTATGTTCCCCATCAGTAAAATGGGTACCTGGGTGTTAGTCGACTGGTGTGGGTCGTATCCTGGGACACTGACCTAATTTGCCCGAAATGTGCCGAAATGCGGAGCATAACAAGGGACTTTCTATATAGTAGTATGTCATTGTTGTCAGCTAGGACTGTATACCTTGTACATGTACTTGTAGTAAATAAAGATATTATTATTATTATTATTATTATTATTATTATTATTATTATTATTATTAAACCAAGTTTAGTACTAGGGAAAGGGAGCACAACTTTGTAGTACCCACAGTAGATGGTCAGGTTTCAAACACCTTATATGGTACAGCAATAAAGGAGTGAAATGGACTGCATGCACATGTCAAAGCCTATCATAACATGAGCCAGATCAAGAAAAGGGCTAAAAGGTATTTACTGAATGAAGCTACAGAAAGGGAGGAGAGTGATTTCTTGTATAACTAACATACATGTACCCATTACTGTAACATTCCTGTACCTGTTAATGTGATCTGATCCTCTCTTTAATGTTAATGTAAATAACTCAGTTTACCTTATTCCTAGTATATCTCCTTTTATTGTAACTGCTTTTCACATAGTTGAGTTACTTAGCATTTTTTAACTGTTTAGATTTAAATAGTTAGATATTACAAGGGCCCGGGTTCGATTCCCGGCGGGTGGAAACATTTCGACACGTTTCCTTACACCTATTGTCCTGTTCACCTAGCAGCAAATAGGTACCTGGGTGTTAGTCGACTGGTGTGGGTCGCATCCTGGGGGACAAGATTAAGGACCCCAATGGAAATAAGTTAGACAGTCCTCGATGACGCACTGACTTTCTTGGGTTATCCTGGGTGGCTAACCCTCCGGGGTTAAAAATCCGAACGAAATCTTATCTTATCTTATCTTATCTTAAGTCACTTTTTTGGGTTATCCTAGGTAACCTACACATATGCTGCTGTGTATGACAATTTATGTAACTGTATTTGTGTACCTGTACCTGAATAAACTTACTTATCTTCTTAATATGCCAATACTTAATAGGTTTCCTGCAGTGCATTCATATCTGTATCAAGAATATTGAAAATGAAGAAGACTTTTTAGCTTAGGGTTAATTAGCCAGGATAACTAAAGAATGTCAAGCACTGTCGCTTATTTCCATTTGAGTTTTTGTCTTGGTCCTTCAGAATGTGGCAAACAGCAATTGATTAACCCTTGGGTATCTCAAAAAAGGCAGAAAGTGTTAGAAGACTTGGCCATAAATTTACCCACCAAGGATTTAGGCAGAACTGTTTTTGTTATGTGCCAAATCCTTTACCACTGCTCTTTGAGGTACAGTATTAATGAGTTTGTGAAGAATTAAGGAAAGGAGTCTTAACCCTTAAACTGTCCAAACAGATCTATGTTCACATGCGTAGTGCTCCAAAAGTAGATCTACGTTTTTTAACATATTTTCAAATATAACAAAAAAAATGTAGATCGAAGTTTTTTTTACAAGTTTTCAAATGTAAAAAAAGAAAAAGAAGCTCTACTTTTTTTACATTCAAATGTTGAAAAAACATAGATCTACGTTTGGACAGTTTAAGGGTTAAATTTCTCACTCCAGGTGCTTCCTCCATTCCACTTAATATAGCCTGTAGAATCATTTATAACATTTCTGGTATATTTTTAAATGTTTATACAGCAGTGTATTGTATATTGTAATAAATAGAATAGAGGAAATCAGCTCTAATATACATTATTTATGTATGCATACTAATCAGAGAGCCTGTCATAATTCTGAGTCATTGGTAAATGAGTACATCGCTAAGTGAGTAGAGGCTGTGCTGACAGTGTAGCAATTTAAAAATGATCTTCTGGAAAGGTAGAAACTTTTTCTAAAGGAAATAACACCAAAAACAAGAAACTTGATGGAAAACTTACGAAATTATGCAAGTGCAAATTGGGCGGTCTGGGTGCAGTTTATGCATTGGCAATTTTGTTGACTTTGAGTCATATTTTAAGCCAATTACAATGCTCATGACTCACGAAATCATTTTGAGAGACTCTGATCGCGGGTTCTATCCCCGCCCGTGGTATGTTTTTTTTTTTTTTTTACAATGCTCAAATTGATAAAAAAAATTTAGCTATTTTGCTAGTATGATTTCCATTTTATTGATTCATAACAAGAAACTGCCTATTCAGAATTACCCTATAATGTGCATAGAATTATGATAATTTGGTCAGTTTTACACAAAATTAAATTCCATTTTAAAAATAATTTGAAATAAACAATGTAGGCATTCCAGCCACTACAACAACCTTTCCTCAATTCATTAATCATGTCCCCAGGCCTCTCATATATAACACTTGTCCTTCGTATTGAATCCCTATAACAAAAAATCAATTTTATCCTATTTCTTGGATAATGAAATTTGATCAAAAATGATTGGTCACGGTCTAGGGTCTAGGTCATCCCAGTAATTGAAGCAGGCTTGGTAAAGACTCATAAGACAGATGAGGGGGCAGGGCACTATCCATACTTTTCAAAATCATAAAAAAAAAAAAAGAATATTTCTGACACTTTGAGCCCTGAAACCAACCAAAATAATTTCCCTTTCAACTGTATGTATTCCATCTTATTAAAGAAACAGCCGATAAAATGATAAGAAATATCCTAGAAAACATCACGAAGTCACTGCCTATTTTAAACCAGACATAAAGTAAAAAAACATGCTTTTCCTATCAAGCACTGCATGGGCTGGATTTTTTAACTGTGCATACTAGCCACACGAACTCATTCCTTCATGTCTAGGCCAATATTTACCGCTAACGTAGAACTGTGGGCAACACTGACATCAGTGACCTAGATCTGTGTGGGGCGGTGAATGGGTTAATGGCTGATGCATCTTATGGGCAAGATAGTACCCAGTAATATAAGGCTTTGTAAATTCAGATTTGCCAGATTACTTATACAGTGGACCCTCGACTAACGATATTAATTGGTACCCGAGTACGAATATCGTTAGTCGAGTTTTTTATCGTTAGTCGAGGCAACATGTTAGCGTTAACATGTATTGTTAGTCGAATTTAACGTTAGACGATGCCATCGTTGGTTGAGGGTCCACTGTATAATTAATAAACTTACAGCAATTACTTAATAATTCCTAATCTGATTGTCTTCAAACTTTCAGTGATGGTCGACTTTGCTCAGAGGAAGATCTGCATTGATTTTTGGCTATGTAAAATTTAATTTGTCAATTTTATCAAATTAGTGTCCATGCAGTAAGTAGAGACTGCCTTTTCCGATCAGCTTTAAACCCTAAATGGATGAACAATAACATTATTAAGTAGTATATTCAATTTAAAGAAGTAGTCCAAAAAAACACAATAAGGAAAGCCAAAATACAAAAATAAGATTGAAAGGGAATGAAAGACTGACCTAAGAGATATGGATGGGATAATACCAAAATTTTAGGCCGATGCCAATATACCATCAAAATTTGCCGCTACTCACTGATACCAGTACACAGTTTTAGGACATACAGGCAGGGCCGGATTACCGCATAGGCAAACTAGGCATTTGCCTAGGGCCCCGCGCATTTGGGGGCCCCGCGCATTTGGGGGCCCCACGGTCCAAGGGGTTCAGGGGCTCATCCAAGACTGCGCACATGGTGCAAGTGCAAAGGGGTCCCTACCTAAAAAGTTCAAGTGTTTGGAGAGTAAAATTGATTTTTAAAAATTAATCAAAACAAAAATAAATAATGAAATAAAATATAAATAAACCTAACCATAGATAGCAACACTCAATACACCTTTGTTTACATCAGAACAGCTGTGTTTTCCCGCTAATGGGTGAGTATGGGAGATTCCTCTCCAATTTTCTGTTGTAATTACACGTTATCTAGACTTGTACTGTGACAAATTAACTGAAGTGTTGTTGATAGACATTGATGTGTATGGATAAATGTTTGTTTTTGCCTCTAAATGTTAAGGGAGGTACCTGATAGGGTTACTTGACCAGTAAAGACGCATTTTTGGTAAAAATACTATAAAGAAAAACCTAAAAACGCAAACTGACTTCCGTTTGTAGGTTTTAAAAGCACTGTCCTGTCTTTAAGTCTTTATCATTTCAGTAACAGATCTCAATTGATTGATGTTCTACATCACTTCCGTCGCAAATGCTTAGTTTTCAAGTTGCGACGGAAGTGATGTAGAGTATCAATTAATTTACTACATATTTCCCCAGAAACACATAATAATGGTCAGTGATTTATAAAGGGAATAATAGTGCTGTAGTGGTTATGCTGAATATAATAGGTACATGATGTCACTACTTTAATAGCCTAATCTAGTAATACTATGCTGTCTTGAGTTTATTCTCTTTAAAATGCATGATTTAACAAGATAGTTATAGTGGCTGTTGGTAAATGGTTTTGGTTGTCTTGATGTACTTTCTCTATTAAATTTAATCTAAATAGCCAGAATGTATTTAATTAGACCTTAAACAGGCTCACACCGACCCCCCCCCCCCCCAAGCTGGAAGGGGTCGCTTCGCTTACCCGTAACTCAAAGGGGCCCCGCCAATCTGAATAGCCTAGGACCTGGAGACTTCTTAATCTGGCCCTGCATACAGATATCACAAAAATTTCCTGACACCCACCAATACTTTGGCACACCCTTACTAAAGGTTTATTTTCAGGTATATAGGCATAAGATATGTATTTTCCTGAGTGGCATTTTCTACTGCCAAAGGTTTAAATTTTAATTGATGTATTGAGTCAGAAAAGGGGTTTCCTAAACTTATAGATTGTTTTCATAAAACAAGAAGAAAAAAAAAAAGGGAAAGATCGGCCCACTTAAATGGAGTTCAGGCCAACTTACTGTTAGTGACAGAAAAATGTACCATTTTAACACACATTTTCTGTTTTTTATACAAGAAGATTCACGTGAAATCCTGGAGATCAATAATTATGCCGGTCTGGATGAGAATAAATTATGGAAGATCAAAGTCACTAGTGACACAGGTTCTTGGAAAATGTGAGAGACTGAAACCAAATAAGTCCCCCATTTTCGAAGGTACTAAAGGCATGTAATGAGGAAGTTAGAAAACCATTAGCTAGTCTCTTCAGCAGATCACTACAAATGGATATTATACCAGACAGTGGAAAATGGCAAATGTGATACCCATTTACAGGGCAGGATAGGTCCTTAACTTCAATTTATAAACCAATTAGTCAAACCCTAACTGAAAGACATAATTTGATCATTGAATCTCAACACGGTATTACGAAGGTGCATTTTCACCATACAAATTTACTAACCTCTTTCACTAAGGTATTCAAAGCAGTAGACCAAGATATAAAATATAATATTGTGTATGTGAACTTCACTAGGACCTTGGATTGAGTCCCACACAGGAGACTGATGAAAGTAGTATCAGATATATAGAGAAAATCTCTTGGGTTGAGTCATAGCTGACCAGTAACAAAGAAACTGCATAAATGTGGACATATTAAAAGTGATGTGCCACCAGGATCAGTATTGGGACCCTTGTTAATAATCTACATAAACAGCATAGATGAGGGGAATAAATAGTCGCATAAGTAAGTTTTGTCAGTAATACTAAAATAGGCTTAGACAATTTCTGATGACACCATGAAGCTACAGAATGACCTGGATAGGTTATGTGGTTGGAGACTTAGTAGATGAGGTTCACTGCAGGCAAATGTAAAGTTTCTAAACCTAGGAAAAAAATAACTATGGTGTTGATATGATAATTAATGTACATTATTATTATAATCAAGGGAAGCGCTAAACCCGGAGGATTATACAGATAAATAATGTACAGCTTAGTCAAACTGAGTGTAAAAAGAGATTTAGGAGTCCTAGTTAGCAGACATTTAAGCCAAGACAACAGTGCATAAGTACACACAATACAGAATTCATGGCTTCATATCAAGAAGTATAAATAATAATAGTCCTAAGGGTGTACTTCAAATTTTTGTCTATAGTAAAGCCACATCTAGATCACACTGCTCAGTTCTGGTCTCCATGTTACCGAATGGATATAAATGTGCTTTAAAATGTAGAGGATGACGAAGTTGATTCCATTTATCAGAAACCTCTCCTTTAAACACTGGTTAAATACACTGAATTTGCACTCTCTAGGCAAAGCTTAGATTAACGCAGGTATAACTGAATTGTACAAATGGTAAAACAGGAATAAATAAAGGAGATAATATATATAATGTGCTGAAAGCATCTAACCAAGACAGGTCTCTTAATAATGGATTTAAGTTGAACTATTTCAGATCTAGCAAGCATGTGGGAAACCGCCAGTTTGGCAGTAGAGTTGTAGATGAGTGGAACAAACTCCTAGGCATCAATGGGCGAGAACTTCTCGTAGTTTTGTGTACTATAGGATGGACCAGTATATGAGGGTGTGAGCTGCGCTTGCCTTGCATAAGCGATAGGCCTACTGCCGTGTTCCTTCATTCATGTTCTTGTGTCATAAAATATGGTATTTGTTGCTTGGCTGCTCACAGTGAGTAAAAATTATATTCACTTAAATTGATTATGGTTCTTAACTCTTTCAGAATTCAGGGCAAGATTGTCGGGAAACATAAGAAAGAAGGAACACCGCATAAGAAAGGAGTTATTGGCCCATGCTAGGCAGGTCCAAGCCACCTACTGGCCTAAGCTAGAAGCTTTGTAGGCTGGATTAGTTTCAGGTGTTTTGCTTCATCTGTTACTTCTTAGTCCCCATCCATTCCCCATTGCTTGACCCCCATTCAATCTGCCCATTACCTGGAGAGAGTTCCGGGGGTCAACGCCCCCGCGGCCCGGTCTGTGACCAGGCCTCCTGGTGGATCAGAACCTGATCAACCAGGCTGTTACTGCTGGCTGCACGCAAACCAACGTACGAGCCACAGCCCGGCTCGTACTTCGCATATTCGCACGATCACTATCCATCTAATACCACCGTGCTAAACATTAATCCTTGGACATCGCTGTAAAATACGTTTTCGAAGACTGGTATTTATTTTAATATTCAATACCCTCCAGGTATATGACTCTAATGATGGGAAGCGTTCATGAAAAAACTAAGATGCAAATTTTGCTTTTATTGTACCCGACTACCTGAAAACTAGTTCAGCTTTCCCAAGGATAGATTACAAAAAAAAGGGATAACTTTTTTTAAATTTCCTGGGAGATCATGAAGTTGGAAATATTCACGTACGCCGGATTTTTAAACGGATTCCTACTGTACTTTAAATTATTATTATTATTATAATCAAAAAGAAGCGCTAAGCCACAAGGGCTATACAGCTACTGTACTTTAAAGGTTAGGTTAGGTTAGGTGAGATTCGTCAGGAAACATGACTATCGTTGAACATTAAAATGGTATAAAATACCGACAGGTTGTTAGGTAAGACACATATGCAACAGTTAGGTATCTTTATTGTGAAACGTTTCGCCTACACAGTAGGCTTCTTCAGTCAAGTACAGAAAAGTTGATAGAAGCAGAAGATACTTGAAGACGATGTAATCAGTCCATCACCCTTAAAGTTTTGAGGTGGTCAGTCCCTCAGTCTGGAGAAGAGTATTGTTCCATAGTATGAAACAATATGGAGAAGAAGTGACAGGATGGAGCTTTTTATAGCGCCAAGAGGTGAGACGTAGCCCACTAGGAGAGGTAAGAACTCAGATGTTGAGAAGTCAGGTCCCTCTAAAATCCAGCCCCTCTCACTAGTGGAAGTTGTCGAAGTTGATTGCAGGTCTGTACCAAGATACCCTTGTGTTGCAGTGTCTGACAGATTGAACATTAAAATGGTATAAAATACCGACAGGTTGTTAGGTAAGACACATATGCAACAGTTAGGTATCTTTATTGTGAAACGTTTCGCCTACACAGTAGGCTTCTTCAGTCAAGTACAGAAAAGTTGATAGAAGCAGAAGATACTTGAAGACGATGTAATCAGTCCATCACCCTTAAAGTTTTGAGGTGGTCAGTCCCTCAGTCTGGAGAAGAGTATTGTTCCATAGTATGAAACAATATGGAGAAGAAGTGACAGGATGGAGCTTTTTATAGCGCCAAGAGGTGAGACGTAGCCCACTAGGAGAGGTAAGAACTCAGATGTTGAGAAGTCAGGTTCCTGACTTGGATCCTAGTCATGATCACCCACCACTGGAACTTTTGGTCATATGACCGAGGTCTTCCGCTGGCTTACGGTCCACCCCTATACTATAAAGAGTTTGATTTTGTTAATGTGAATGTTTTCCTATTTATTCAATAGGTTTTTCTTATTTTATGCCTTAGTTTTTGTTCTCTCTCGGTAATTTGTGTAAATTCACTTAATTAACTTAGTTGGGAAACTTGCGGTTACTTGGGCAGGTCAATCACCCTTTGTTTTTTCTCTGTAGGCTACTACAATTTTTGTGGATTCTGTAGGATTATTTTGGGGAAGAATGGTAAAGGAAATAGATAATGAGTGGAATGATGCTCCGAAAGGGAAAAAATGAGTTGTAGAAAAGGAAGAAATGTAAAAAAAAAAAAAAAAGGAAATGAGAAAAGTAAGGATAGTTACGGGGTGTGGTCATGCCCTGTGGTGGGCGGAAGTGGTCAGGAACAACGCGCGCGCACAGGTACAAGTGCTCGTCTAGCCTGCTTCCTGCTCCTCTTCTGTCTTCGTTTTTTGTCTAAGAAAACGTGTATTTACAGTTTAATTGTATGTGGATAATAAATCTACGTCGTCACTATGCCAAAACGTTAGGTTTCCGATGTACGACTCACAGCGTTTTGTTTACAGTTGCTGTCGCATCAAGACATGCTCCCCAGTTAGGCTTATCTCATTTTTACGTTTTGTTGAATTAGTTTATTTTGTATAATTTACATTGACGTAAAGTAATATAGCGTACTTGACATGTATATGAAAAATATAAAATATATAGTGGACAGCCAGTTTTGTGCCTTAGGAGGGCAGGTGTGTGGAAGAGGGTATGTGGCACAAATAAGTATGATAAAGCACCTAAATTACTGGGAACGAATTAAGTCCCCGGATTTGTATCCCCTGGAACGCAGGCAAGAAAGATACATGATAATATACACTTGGAAAAAAAACTTGAGGGATTAGTACCAAACCTGCACACGAAAATCTCTCCTTACGAAAGCAAAAGACTCGATAGGAGAAGCAACATTCATCCAGTGAAAAGCAGGGGTGCCGCGAGTACACTAAGAGACAACAGTGTGTGTGTCAGAGACCCAAGACTGTTCAACTGCCTCCCAGCATACATAAGGGGGCTTACCAATAGACCCGTCTGTCTTGAAGGCGCTGGACAGGCAACTAAGGTCAGTACTTGATCAGCCGGTACGTGGTTCGTACGTCCGTTTACGTGTGGCCGTCAGTAACAGCCTGGTTGATCAGACCCTGAGTCACCACGAGGCCTGGTCCCAGACCGGGCCGCGGGGGCGTTAACCCCCTCCAGGTATGTATGTAGGGTCGGTTGATACTGTGTAGGCAGATACACACAAATCAGTCATAAGGTCATTCCATCTCGCATGGTACCATCCCCCTTGAAGGGAAGGGGGATGGTACCTTGATGCCAGTAATGGCTTCATTATCAAAGGAACTGGAACTATTGTCTGTCAGTGGATTGAACCTCATTGTGTCCCATTCCCCAAACGCTAAACGACTCCTACGGGTTTATCGCTTCCCCATGTATGTAATGTTAACATTATCGATTTTTCCTCGTATTCTCTTTCGAATGTATGATAAAAAATAAGCAGCATTAATACAAAAAATGCACAAAGAGCTACCATAGAATATTCTTAGAGCCGTATGTATAGCTCGTGCACCATTAGAAATCTAGACGTACGCATCGTGAGTTCATGTAGATACAACCAAATTTTAACTGTAGTAGAATTATGCATTTGATTTTGAGAAATTAAAGTTTAGACTAGTTCTAGATGTACTAAAAATGTGCTGGCTACGTATCACATCTTTACCTACTGCAGACAACCCAATATAAAGCTAATCAGCTACAAAATTAAGTGTAGGCGTGGCTGGCGCCGTCCTCAGCTACATGTTTTCCATAACAAGTGTTGGGAGCAGTGAGCTGCAGTCGATGCATGAAAAAGTGGGTTTTCGAGGCGAGAGTGGGCGTGCAGCTTGTGTGGTGTTTGCTATTGCCTATTTGTGATTACAAAAAGCAGTGTTTTAAGACCCCCCCCTTCCCCTTCATTATAATTTTTTGAAGTCCGTTTTTCTTCAGGATGTTATCCTGAAACTGAACATGGACCTATTAACCTCTCTAACTGTTTTTGTTTAGCTTCCGTTAATTTCTCTCGATTCTCAGCTCTCATTATCACTAATAAATGCTCCGATATGAAAGTTTTTTATTTCGCTCACATCGTTTTTGATTTATCACGGTTGTTTTCTTATTTTGCTTAGATATACGTTTTTATAAGTTAATGTAACCTATCCTAATTTAAAATAAAGTATATAGCATTTGAAATTATACATTGAACACCACGTTAGGAAACACGTTGAGATATGTATCCCCGAGTTAGTTTGGTTGCCAATTTTTTTTTTTTAACCTGGAGTTTTTTGGTGCTTAATTCTTTTCAGCAGAAAACAGTAACGCCACTGTCACCCTTGAGGAATTTGAACAATTCAGGGTGGCTGCTGAGGCATTCACTGATCACCTGTGGGTTCATGAAGGCATTTGTCGATATGAAAGTAGTGTTCTAATATAATAAGATTTACATTTTATGTTTATCGAGTCACAGATAATTTATTATGCTTTTATCATGATTGGACGAGTCAGTTTTGAGAATGGAGAATAGCTACTGGTTTAATTTTTGTTTATTATCAACTAGAGGAATAACCTGGCACTGCCCGGGATTTGTTTCTCGTAAGATAAATCATACATATAAAAAATGATTAAAAAACTTATTCATGTGTCAGGGTATACAACAAATTCTAATCATACAGTAGAGCGGAAAAGTAATGTGAAGGACCTGGGAGTGATAAGGTCAGAGGATCTCGCCTTCAAAGACCACAACAATGTATCTACCTCATCCACTAGGAAAATGATAGGATGGATAACGAGAACCTTCAAAACTAGGGACGCCAAGCCCATGATGATTCTTTTCAAATCGCTTGTGCTCTCTAGGCTGGAATACTGCTGTACCCTAAAGCCCCCTTCAAGGCTGGCGACATTGCAGACCTGGAGAGTGTACAGAGAACTTTCACGGCACACGTAAGTGCGATAAGGCACCTAAACTACTGGGAACGGTTGAAGGTCCTTGATCTGTATTCCCTCGAACGCAGGCGAGAGGGATACATGCTAATATACACTTGGAAGGTCCTGGAGGGATTGGTACCAAACCTACACACGAAAATCACTCCCTATGAAAGCAAAAGACTCGGCAGGAGATGCAACATTCCCCCGATGAAAAGCAGTGGTGCCACGAGTACACTGAGAGAACTCAATGAGTGTCCGGGGCCCAAGATTGTTCAATTGCCTCCCAGCATACATAAGGGGGATTACCAATAGACCCCTGACTGTCTTCAAGAAGGTACTGGACAGGCACCTAAAGTCAGTACCTGACCAACCGGGCTTTGGTTCGTACGTCAGCTTGCGTGCGGCCAGCAGTAACAGCCTGCTTGATCAGACCCTGATCCACCATGAGGCCTGGTCTCAGACCGGGCCGCGGGGGCGTTGACCCCAGAAACCCTCTCCAGGTAAACTTAGGTAGTAGTTCTTCAGTTTATAAAATCTTCGCTCCCACACCTGCCTTGTCAGGAGTCAGGTGTATGTTGGTTGAGACTAGATGAGATCAATTTCAGTTGGGCTGAATTGTTGCATTTAAACTGATTACTTTAGGATGTAAATTTATATATTTTTGAATGCGGTAAAAAGTTTTTAAATGCTGTACTTAACACAGTGACAAGGTTTGGTTGCACTGGCTTTCATGGGGACTGAGTTGAAGACCAACAAACCAATCAACACCGACGAATAAAGGTACACTATTTTTTTTTAACTTTTACATTCGTGCGTCTCTGAACGAGTCTGCAAATCATGCCTAATAAGTTTGAGTTTAGGTTGAGCTGCATTACGCAGCTTTAGTATTGACCTAAATTTACGTACATATAACCTCTGATAAGTAAATTACATTAACGGGGAGAAGTTTAACGGCTGCAGGGTAAACTCACCGTCGTGGCTAATTCGTTGGAAAGCGAATGTGAGTTGTGTACAGTTCGAAGACCGGCTGCTTGTAGGCACTAATGGAAAATAAAGTGGCGGTGCCTCAGTGTTCTGCTCTCATTTTCTCCACTGACACCATGACCTTGTAATGAGGTCTGTCCTCTTATTGTTTGAGCGTCTCTTACGTTTTTACGTATGTCTTCTTGACTCGCTGCCTTGATTTGTCTTTCTGTTGTTTGAGATTCTCCGTCTTTATTTGTCTGACAAGTCTGGCCCAGGTCCTGGCTGCGAGGTTTCCTCTTGACTTGGTCTGTCCTATATTCATCGGATTATGGTGGTCTCTTGAGGTGTTTCTTGCCTTGCATATTCTCGCCGTTTCAACATTTATCTTGGCACATTTTTACACTAATTTTACAGACTAAAAGCTGTTGTTATACCTCAGCTCGTGTCAGATCCTGGCCCCTTAGGATGCGACTCACAGCAGTCGACTAACACCCCTATTTACTGCTAGGTGAACAGGGGCAACATGTACGGAAAGATGCCTGTTTCCGTACATGTTTCACTATTTACTCTTCCTAATACAGGTACTATTTTTAATGCGTGACAGACTAAAGCTATATTCAATTTCATTCAAAGTATGTACTTTATTTGGGTAAGTTATCACTTTTATTATGTAGGAATAATTCATTATGAGATGGCATTCTTAAGCATCGTACATTAATTGCTTTCTGATTTTTAAATATCTATACCTTGGTTTGCTTTGGTTTCTCCAGTATCTTAAGTCATTGTTTAAGTGCATTTACCCGTTACATGTAATCAGTAATGATTAAGGAGTTGAACTCATCATCATAAGTTAACTTTAGTGTCATTAGCATGGTAAACAGTTTAGTTTATAATGTAAACCTCGAGTTTTAAATTTTTGTACAAGTCAACATAGTTTCTGTATGAGAGACCGAGACCGAGACAGAGACAGAGGCAGGCAGAGTAGAGTAGAGTGAGAATGAGAATATTGGATATTATGACTTGGATGCAACTTAAGGTGAGGAAGGTGGTTATACTTCAGTGTTGGGTTACTGTGATGAGTCCAGGTGTCACGCGTCTTCCACCTCCACACACTCCTCAACCGCTTCCTCCCCCCCCCCATCCCTCTCCCTTACCCCTCAACCTCTCGTTCCTCCTCCCCCTCCACCTTCCTCCATCCTCCACTGGGCACACTTAATCACTTGTAATTCATGTCATCCTCTGAGAGTCGATCATTACTTCTTGAGGTCTTTCTTTTTCTTCGATTGGTTTATTAAGTTAAAGTTTATCGACGAGAATTATTAAGGCTGCACATCACCTTAAACAACCAGTCAAGGATGCTTTAATCCCTAAAACAGAATTAAACTGTGTATAAACACCTTTCGGTGTATATACCATACGCATTCTCTTCACTACTTGCACCTGTGTTTTATTTCTATGCAGTAGGCACTAAGTATTAAAGAAAAGACTATATTATAGTTAAAGAACTGCTAGACTGCACCACAAAGATTTATACAGGTAAAAGATAGGCGTAAATAAAGGGGCTATTTCGGTCGCTGCGTGATCCGAAAAAAGTATCCCAGTATTGCATAACTCCTGATCTCTGTACCTCAGTGTACGCGATGAGAATAGTGGAAAGTGTGGCACAAGTTTGTAATTCGGTTAAATATTGGCACTGAAAATTGAAAGTGAACAGAATTCACATTCTCCTTAAGCCAGCAAATAATGGAGCCAACAAGACTGGAAAATATACTTGAGCTTATTTTCACAAATAATGACGGCCTGGTACGAGATATAACCGTATCGAAGACAATTCGGATCACAACCCGATATAAGTTCAGATTTATATGCAAAGGTGTCCTGACCAGTAAAACGTGATGAGTTATGAGGATGCCTTCACCAAATTCAACTTTAACTATAAGAACACCCACTGGGATGAAATTAATCATGTCCTTAACGAAACATGCTGGGAAGATATCTTAACATGGATTTGAACAAGTGCCTAGAAAGGATCAACTGTGTGGTACTTGAGGTATGGTCAAGGCACATTTCCCTAAGAAAAAAGAAGATAAGATGTAAACTAGAAAGAGAGACGCTTATTCTACAGACGAAGGCAAAGAATCTCAGCTTCTCTAGGAATCCAATCTGTCTGAAATGCGGAAGGAAGCACTAAGGAAATAGAAAATATTGAACTTAAACGAATCCTGCAGGATCCAGGAGAGACAGAAGGAACTTAAAACAGTTATTTAAATTTAAAAAAATCCCAAATATTTATTTTCATATGCCACATCCAAGGTAAAAACCAGATGCAGTATCAGGCCTTTGCTTAAACGAGCTGGGACTTACACTGATGACAACAAACAAATGAGTGAGATATCGAAATCTCAGTATGACTTGTGTTTAGCGAGCCATTAATCAGACTAAAGGTCGCCAATTTAAATGAACTTTTATGACCAAGACTCAAAATCTTGTCAATATCTCCAAAATTTCTGACCTAACCCTAACACTACTGGACTTTGAAAACGCCATTGACGACATGTCCATGCACTCTGCTTCAGGTCCAGACTGTTGGAACTGTGTTCATCAAGAACTGCAAGAAACTCCTTTTGAATGTCTTAAGTATTCTATGGAGAGGGAGCTTAAACATGGAGGTCATCCCACAGCCGCTAAAAACAACGGATATAGCTTCACTCCATAAAGGGGGCAGCAAATCAGTAGCAAAGAATTTTAGACCGATAGCACCGACATTCCACATATAAATCGTTGAAAGGGTCTTAAAAAGCAAGATCGCCAACCACTTGGATTTCCAACAGTTGCACAAGGCAGCATGGGTTTGGAGCAGGTCGCTCCTGCCTCTCGGAACTACTGTAGACCACTATGACATGATCTTGGATGCACTGGAGGACAAACGGAATGCAGATGTACTTTACACAGACTGTGAAAGCCTTCGACAAGTGACATCATGGTGTAATATCACACACAATGCCTACTAAAGGAATGACTGAAAAAGTGGACAGCTGGATCTTTAACTTTCTAACCAATAAAGCACAATTAAGCAGAGGCTGCCGCAGTGAAAAGCTCCATTTCACAATGTTCAATACCTGTCCCTATCCTTTTTCTCATCCCCATATCTGATATAGACAAACATGTAAACCCTAGTACCGTGTCTTCCTTTGCTGACGATACTAGAATTTGCACGAAAATGTCGTGTATTGAAGGCACTGTAAATCTCTAAGTGGATATAAACCAAGTCTTCATTGGACCGTAGGAAGTATGAAGTTCAATGAGGACAAACTTAATTATGTACTTCGTTATGGAAAACTTCAGGACGTAAAAAATAGCTCGGAGTATAAAACAAATTCCAACCACACAGTAGAGCGAAAGAATAATGTGAAGGACTATGGAATGATGTCAGAGGATCTCACTTTCAAAGAAAACATTATCATTGTCACAACTGCAAGGGAAGTGATAAGACGGATAACGAAAACCTTCATATCTAGTGATGCCAAGCCAGTATTGATCCTCTTTAAGTTACTTTTTCTCTCTAGGCTGAAATACTGCTGTACACTAACAGCATCTTTCAAGGCAAGCGAAATTAGAAACTGGAGAATACACAGAGAACCTTTACTGCGTGTATAAGTACAGTCGAACATCTCGGTTACTGGGACTGCTTAAAGATTATAGATATCTATGAATAATTATTAATTATGGGTAATTATAAGTGGTTATGGGTATTCATACATGATTATAGGTACTGTCTTTTGAATCTAATTTTGGCCTTGGGTTATTGCGTGTGCGTTCTTGTGTACGTGTGTGCACATGTGTACAATTGCTTTAATTATCAGCTGGGAGTGTTACGACAGGAAATAGCTTATTGCCTTGGGGAAATATCCAGGTTATAAAAGGAAGTGTTGTGGCGAGCCTGCCCTGAAGGTTTGTCTTTCCTGCGAACACTTTACTTACCGTCAAGGCTTTGTCAGACTTCTCCAATATCGTTATTGTGTAAAACTTCAACAATGTCTGCCTTCTAAAGCTCCAACAACGTCTTTGTAAAGCTTCTTCATCAACTACATTGTAAAGTTTCAGTGACTGCTTTGTGAATTTTCAACGTTTGCCTTGTAAAGTTTCAACGTCTGCCTTGTAAGGCTCCTTCAACGTTTGCCTTGTAAAGCTCCCTCAACGTTTGCCGTGTAATGCTCCAACGTTTGCCTTGTAAAGCTTCTACAACGTATTCCTTATAAAGCTCCTTCAACGTCTACCTTGTAAAGCTCCTTCAACGCCTGCCTTGTCAAATTTCAATATTATACACTACGGATAGAGAGGTTATACACAAGTGTGTACAAATGTTTTTGCTGTAGAGTATAATTATTGCTTCAGATGAGAACCGCTTGTTCGTGCTGTCATCGAGGTCACCAGGTGGAAATTTAGATCACTTGATATTTGAAGGTGAAGCTGCAGTTGTCGGGAGGCCAAGAAATACTTTTTTTTTTATAGAGACTAAATTTGTTTTCGTCCATTTTGCAACTCTACCTTATGTTTCAGATATTTGTATTAGGTGTTGTAACGCTACTGCTTGTAACAGGTATTTAAGGCTACCACTTTCATCAGATGTAACATTGCCACTTTTATCAGGTGTTGTGTTGAAAGTAGTATAAAATACCGACAAGTTGATGATTAAGACGCATATAACTGTTTGGTATTTTTATTGGAGAAACGTTTCGCCTGCACAGTAGGCTTCAGTCAGATACTGCACCTGCTGCCTCTGTTTGACTGAAGAAGCCTGCTGTGTAGGCGAAGCGTTTCAACAGTAAAGATATCCAACTGTTACACATGTCTTAATCATTATCAGGTGTTGTAAGCTACCAGTTATATCAAGTGTTGTAATGCTACCAGTTTTATCAGGTGTTGTAATGTTACCACATTATCAGGTGTTGTAATGTTACCACATTATCAGGTGTTGTAATGTTACCACATTATCAGGTGTTGTAATGTTACCACATTATCAGGTGTTGTAATGTTACCACATTATCAGGTGTTGTAATGTTACCACATTATCAGGTGTTGTAATGTTACCACATTATCAGGTGTTGTAATGTTACCACATTATCAGGTGTTGTAATGTTACCACATTATCAGGTGTTGTAATGTTACCACATTATCAGGTGTTGTAATGTTACCACATTATCAGGTGTTGTAATGTTACCACATTATCAGGTGTTGTAATGTTACCACATTATCAGGTGTTGTAATGTTACCACATTATCAGGTGTTGTAATGTTACCACATTATCAGGTGTTGTAATGTTACCACATTATCAGGTGTTGTAATGTTACCACATTATCAGGTGTTGTAATGTTACCACATTATCAGGTGTTGTAATGTTACCACATTATCAGGTGTTGTAATGTTACCACATTATCAGGTGTTGTAATGTTACCACATTATCAGATGTTGTAATGTTACCACATTATCAGCTGTTGTAATGTTACCACATAATCAGGTATTGTAATACTACCCCATTTATCAGGTATTGTAATACCCCATTTATCAGGTGTTGTAATAATACCCCATTTATCAGGTGTTAAGATACTAACACTTTTGTGTATAATGCTACTACTTGTAGCATGTGTTTAAGCAAAGAAATAGTGAATCAGGTGTTATAACTCGACACTTGTACCAAGCACTGAATACAACACTTTTCTCGGATGTTGTTAACTTGTTATTAAACACGTTGAGCAGCTGTTGTGATAATGGTATTACTGTACACTTTCTTGCACATGGAAAAAAATTCTTGCAAGAGTCACACGAAGAAATTGCAGATGTGTGTGTGTGTGTGTCGTGTGTGTGTGTGTCGTGTGTGTCGTGTGTGTCGTGTGTGTCGTGTGTGTGTGTGTCGTGTGTGTGTGTGTCGTGTGTGTGTGTGTCGTGTGTGTGTGTGTGTCGTGTGTGTGTGTGTCGTGTGTGTGTGTGTCGTGTGTGTGTGTGTGTCGTGTGTCGTGTGTGTCGTGTGTCGTGTGTGTGTCGTGTGTCGTGTGTGTGTCGTGTGTCGTGTGTGTGTCGTGTGTGTGTCGTGTGTGTGTCGTGTGTGTGTGTGTGTGTGTCGTGTGTGTGTCGTGTGTGTGTCGTGTGTGTGTGTGTGTGTCGTGTGTGTGTGTGTGTGTGTGTGTGTCGTGCGAGTGTCGTGCGAGTGTCGTGTGTGTCGTGTGTGTGTCGTGTATGTTGTGTGTCGTGTGTGTGTCGGTGTGACAGTGTCATGTGTGTTGTGTGTGTGTGTCGTGTGTGTGTGTGTGTCGTGTGTGTGTGTGTCGTGTGTGTGTGTGTCGTGTGTGTGTCGTGTGTCGTGTGTGTGTCGTGTGTGTGTGTCGTGTGTGTGTGTCGTGTGTGTGTGTCGTGTGTGTGTGTGTCGTGTGTGTGTGTGTCGTGTGTGTGTCGTGTGTGTGTGTGTCGTGTGTGTGTGTGTCGTGTGTGTGTGTGTGTCGTGTGTGTGTGTGTGTGTGTCGTGTGTGTGTGTCGTGTGTGCGCGTCGTGTGTGCGCGTCGTGTGTGCGCGTGTGTGTGCGTGTGTGCGTGTGTGTGTGTGTGTGTGTGTGTGTGTGTGTGTGTGTGTGTGTGTGTGTGTGTGTGTGTGTGTGTGTGTGTGTGTGTGTGTGCGTACTCGCCCATTTTTATGTCCTGGTTAGGTGTTGGCTTGTGGTCCCGCTTCATGATTTCTTAAACCGTTTTCTTGTGTATTTTATGTGGAATTTTGACTTGAGTGAATATGAGTGTATATGACTACTGACAAGAATTCCGATTGATGTCATAGGTCCATAGTGTTACAACTTCCCTATCAGTTCCTCTGAATGTCTTGTGTCATAATTATAGCTCCACTATTAGTCTTTACTGTCAGTGTTTAGGATCAATTCATTTAGTCTCTTATAGTGCACAACTTTCAGCTCTGGGATTAGCCTGTTTGTAAACCTTTGAACTTGTCAAACCGCTGCTTAACAAAGTTTCAAGCCTTCACGTGCCTGATTGATTTTGGCTCGGTATATGTTTAAATAAATGGACACATTTGACAAGGAAACATAGCCTAAATAAATCTGCAAACGCTATAAATGTGTTCATTTATTAACATTTATTGTCCGTGTATTTATAGCAATCATACTCTTAACGTGTGTTGAGTATAGTATTTGTACGTAGTAACTCCTGGACCCAACTCTTTACTGCTACCAAACGGCATTACTGATTCAAGGCCTTCAGGATCCAATCGTACCTAATCTTGACATTATGTATGTAGACCATAAGACTGGAAAAAAATATTTCATGACGTATATCGTGCTGCTACCCTACTTTATAAATAAACCTCAATGGAGTTGAGCCTCCAGTATATTTTGAAAGAGGAAATCAAGGACCATCTTCTGTTCCTCGACATCTTCACTCTCAAAATCCACAGAGAACCTGTTAACAAAAACGATCTCATTCACTTCAGCTAGGACACCAAAACTAAATGAGATATAAAAGGTCTTTTCCCAAGAGTCTTCTGTATTTGCAGCCCAAGTTCCTAGCTGAAAATGTCCCTTCATAAATGCAACATCTTTTAGAACTTCATTTCCCTACTTTCTTCATTGCAGATTGCAAGAAATGCACTTTCCAACTCTTGATTAAATCTCCACGGAGTGACACGAGTTCACGCAAATTCATCGTCCTTCCTAATTGTCAGTGTCGACCCAAAATGTCTAGCACTCATTCTAAGTCACAGTCAAAACTCGCCACTGCCACAAGCGTCTCCATCAGTTACTACCTCCAACACTTAAGTTTCGTACCCTGAAATGGTCCACACAGATGTTGACGCTATTCTCTGCGGGGAATACGAAATAGAAGCATTCGAGACCCTCGAAACACGCCTCAACCAACACATGCCAGCAGATGCAGCAACCTGGATAGCGCCTACATGCAGCATCAGAACACAACTAGTCAACAATTGAAATGGAAGGATGCCCGTCTGGTTATCCGAGAACCAGACACACGGAGGTGCAAATATATGGAGGCGGCCCTTATCTCTGTCGTCAGCACTGTTATACAGAATAAAAGCAGCTGACTGGAGGAACCTGTTATATCTGTCTCTAACACTGTTACACGGAATGAAGGCAACTTTGTTATCTCCGAGATTCTAATGAGAATCCTACTACAGACACGACACCGCCATCACTTGAGACACTTCAACTGATACTATTACTACACTTTCCCAAATATAGTATATTCAATGTTTATATATTGTATGTATGGACTTGACAAATCCCTTGGTAGGTGAAACGTTGCCATAATAAATGTCTCATTATTTTGTGTGTGTTTCATTCACTTCTTGACGGTATTACTACCAGTAATTAAAAATCTAGTTACGTTTTTCTGTTATGCTGTATCGCCTACGTATTTAGCTGCCAGGTGGGTGGAGGCTGGAGGTTTGGTCAGATAAATGGGGGGGGGGCAGGGCCAGGTGCATGGGGGCTGGGAAACTGGTTGGATTGACCCATATGTTATATTTGTTCGCTCTGTCTCCTGACTTGATTATCCGATATTATATTACTTCACGACCGTCTACACCATCCACTACCTGATCTGGGCCACCTCACGGCTCACGAGGTAGAAAAGGAGGAGGAGGAGACGAGAGAAAGAGAAGGAAATGTAGTAAGGATGTCTAATGACAATTCCTTTGGGGACACTCTTGTTATCACTCTGCATCCTGACAACTTCTACTAGACACTCCAGCTTGTTCTTGTAGTTGTTTTAACTATTGTCCCTCTTGTGGTGTTAAGAAGCAACACTATTATTGTCCCTCTTGTGGTGTTGAGAGGCATCACTATTATTGTACCTCTTGTGGTGTTAAGAAGCAACACTATTATTGTCCCTCTTGTGGTGTTAAGAAGCAACACTATTATTGTCCCTCTTGTGGTGTTAAGAAGCAACACTATTATTGTACCTCTTGTGGGAGAGGCTTCATTATACTTCACACCTGAGGTGTGAAGGTCTTGGGAAGAGTGAGTGTCACTGAACTTTTCCTAGAATAAGAAGAATGAAGATTAGCTTTAAAAAGTCTAATCCAAGAAAAACGCGGAAAGTGGAGCTTTATACTGTTTTCCTTTTTGTGAGTGAAGGGGGTAATGGGGTCTATCTGGAGGGCATTCCGGGGATCAACGTCCCCGCGGCCCGGTCCATGGCCAGGCCGCCTGGTGGATCAGGGCCTGATCAACGAGGCTGTTACTGCTGGTCGCACGTAGTCCAACGTACGAACCACAGCCCGGCTGATCCAGCATTAACTTTAGGTATCTGTCCAGCTCCCTCTTGAAGACAACCAGGGTCGTGTAGATCCTGGAGAATATTGCAGACTTGCATGTTTCATCTCTGAAAGTTGGATGACCCCTCAAGGGAGATTCCTGAAGGCTGGTGCTCCAATTCCCTGAATTGAGCCTGAGTGCCTTCCATTCCCCAAGGTGTTGTTTGAACCCTATAGATTTAGCGCTCCTGCCAGGTATGTAATAAGAATAATGAAACTTGGATGGCGCACTCGATAAGCACTCATTACTTGAGACAGCACTTCAGACATATAGCTTGTAATACTTTCGGGAATGTGTATTACATGTAAGGTCATTCGAACTGTACTCCTAAAGCATAGGTGAGAAAGATACGTCAAAGTTCACACCAGCAAGATTCTGGATAGACTAATCAAAAAATTTCCACACCGAAAATGCTCCACAGGAGAGTTAAAGGCTCGCTGTATGTTGCAAAATATCGCCAGTGATAAAGGGACTAACCAAGACTTGTCAACACCCTTCCTAAATATAAATTTAAATTACCAGCAAGACCCCATAGCTGTCTAAGTAGTTCTTGTTCAGCCGGGAGTGCGGCTGGCACCAACAGCCTGGTTGATCAAGAACCAGGAAGCTTCGTCTGGGACAGGTGACCCCGGGAATCGTCTTGAGGTAACCTTAGGTAACCCACAGTGGTTTATTTCGGAAAGCCGGTGTTGCTACCACAGCATCTTTATACAGATCTGGATACCATATATAAACACTTCAGTACATGTATATGCTTTGTGTAATCTTGTAATGAAAGGCTGAAAAAAATAAGACATACCCAAGATTCATTAGGTAGGCGCGTAATGTATTATACAGGTAATTGAGCGAAATTTTTCAATATGCCCCTCGCTACCAGACGTAAACCACCCTATTTTTTTTTTCAGCTTTCGTATTTGTAACTACGTAAATCAATGTAATGTATATTTAAAACAAACCTACCTTGACCTAATCGAGAATAACAAATATTGTAATTTCTGAAAAAAATCGAGCGCGCAAAATTGCATGATTGAATACTCATCAAATAATGCTCGCTGTAATTGGAGACAAAATTACATAGATACCGTAATACCTTCGACATTAATAATCAATATTAAATACACAGACAACACTGATTAAATTTTCTCCCTTGTAAGCTGTGTCCGTGTAAATTATACTAGTATGTACACGAAACAGGAAGATGTTTGAATTATCCTACGAACGTAAGAGGATTGCAGTAAGATCACAGTAAACAAGTGATATCACAATATGTAAAATAACCACTGTGAATTTTCAGGAAAGTGTGATAATGTGAGAAATTGCGAAAGCGCTTAGAAATTCACTATTTTTTCACAGTGGTTGCTTTTAATAAACGGAATGTTATACTAGCCGATGTGAACGTTGCAGTACACGCCTTTATTGACTACATACACAGCACTAAACATTGTTCACTTCAAAGGTTGTTCAGTATTGTCTTTTGTTTATCTTTGTCGCTTGTACTTCTTTTGTATTCAGAGCAGCTGACACTTGCAGGTTAATGTGTAAATCTAATAATTATACAAACCTTATCCTGTAATGAAACCTAATTGCGTCGGTTCTAAACTTTAATGAGTATGAAAGCCAATTTAATTTTAACACAGTAGTTCGTGACCAAATCAGTGGTAATCTCTACAAAACGACTGGCCATCACAAATTATTCTGTCAGTGATATTAATGGAGGTGAGGTCACGCCCTGTGAAGGTGACGCGTGACTTACCTTGCCGCTCCTACCTGAACACGCCTTATGACATGCTGCAGTGATACTGATTATCTTCCTTGATAGTGACTTTTTCTTCACATTGTTCTTACGTACTGTGAAATTATAATACCTTTAATGGTATATATATATTTTATTTGTGTGTGTGTGTGTGTGTGTGTGTGTGTGTGTGTGTGTGTGTACTCACCCATATGTGGTTGCAGGGGTCAATTCACAGCTCCTGGCCCCGCCTCTTTGCTGGTCGGTTCTAGGTCCGCACACTCCTGGTTTGAAAAGTCTTATCGTACCTCTTCTTAAAGCTATGTATGGATCCTGCCTCTACCACTTCACTCTCCAGATCGTTCCACTTTCTGAAGAAAAACTTCCTAGCATCCTCACGACTCATTTGAGTTATGAACTTCCAGCTGTTCTCTCGTGTTCCTGTATCCTATCTCAAACATTTTCTCCCTATTCACCTGTGTGTGTGTATATATATATATATATATAATTGACCAGTTTTACATATTCGGCACGATATATATATATATATATATATATATATATATATATATATATATATATATATATATATATATTCAGCAATGGTTTATTATTATATTTAGGAGAGGAACGCTATACATGTAGGGGCTATACAGTGCCTGGGGAATGGGAGGCATTCACGTTTGATCTAAGGTCCATTTCCTTGAGTGAAGAGCACCTCGCCGACTTCGATCTCCCATCACAATAATAATATTAATATCTTTATTTACTACAAGTATGTGCACAAGGTATACAGGCATAGCTGGCATCAATGACATACTACTATATAGAAAGTCGCTTGTTATGCTGAACATTTCGGGAGAATTAGGTCAGTTTTGTCCCAGGATGCGACCCACACCAGTCGACTAACTCCCAGGTACCCATTTTACTGATGGGCGAACATAGACAACAGGTGTAAAGAAACACGCCCAATGTTTCTACCCTCGCTGGGAATCGAACTCAGACCCTCGCCGTGTGAAGCGAGAGCTTCAGCATTCTTGAATAAAAATGTCAATAATAGTCTTCAGAAGTAGGAAAATGGTTGGCTAAGTTTTTCAGAATCGCTATGGATCCATCTTCAGAGCAGAATACATAGGAACAAGGGAAAAAATAGTGAACATAATGCAAGGTATTCAGCTGCAAGCGGGCGTTCCATGCCGGCTTGCAGCATGGAACGCTGTGTTATAACACTGCATCAGAGCCTCGTATCCTTCAAAGCTATGCAGTCTATAAAGCCAAAATAAGTCGTTATGAATGACTTTCAATGAATAAAAGAAGAATGGACCACAGTGGATCGCGGCAGCTATGGCGGCGGCTGAGGAGGACGAAGACAACGATATTTGGGGATTTCCGTCTCGTGTTGTGGTAGTGACGAAGGTCGTGGTCACTACAGTAGCCATAACAAACAAGAGGTCTGTGATGGTCGTGGCCAGGAAGGCTGGTACGTACGTACACAACTCACAACTATCAGCTAGCTCTCTCTCTCTCTCTCTCTCTCTCTCTCTCTCTCTCTCTCTCTCTCTCTCTCTCTCTCTCTCTCTCTCTCTCTCTCTCTCTCTCGCACGCGCCGGACAATGTATTGTAATAATGGCTACGTTTAAGGGGAAGCGCTAAAACCTAGGAGTCATACAGTGCCTGGGGGGATGGGAGGAAATCAGGCATCAGGTTAGATCTAAGGAAGAGGTGGTCAGGTGCAATTCCTTGGGTCAAGAGCTCCCTCACTGGCCCAGGACCAAGGCTGCAACAAACACTATTTTTAATTAACGGATATCCAGTTTCTTTATTGACATTTCGGATATTTCTATCAGAATCTAAAATACATTACAAAAAGTAAGGCACAATTTTAAAAACACTGAGTTACGTAACTAAGATAATTCAATCAGTAGATTTACAATAGACTTAAATTATGTTTTTGTCTCATTTTTTTTTAAATTATGATTTTGTATAACAAAATTTTTTAAAGAAGATTATACTAGAAATTTCAGAGCCAAATTTAATAATTTATATGACAGACCCTTTACCATAATGCTAGTGAAGGATTCTTGATGCAAGGAACTGGAGCTACTTTCTTTCCTAGGGTCAGGCCTGATCATCACCAATACCCTTTTTCTCAGGCACTTGGATCCTTAAGGGTTTAACGTTTCTCCATGAATAACAATAACACTTGACAGAATACGCAAGAATACACGCAGTGACGTCAACACTGGCCTAAATTCAAGGAGTGTCTGGCAGATTGTAGAAGAATATTAATGTCAGGGTGTGTCAGTATGCCTGAGAGGTGTGAAGCTGCTTGAGAAGTGAAGGAGGTAGTGTATGATTTTACAAAGCTCTGTAGTCCTCACTGTTGTCTATAGTCTTCAATATTGTAAATCTTGTTTTACGTGTCTTTTTTTTGACGTGTCATGCAAGTTGAGAGGAGGAGGCTGGCCACTCAAGTGTATCCATGAAAAAGGTTTTGCCTTTAAATTGGCTGTGGTTAATTGCATTTCCTCAGGATATGGAATTAACTAGAAAAATAAAGAGGGTAGTATCTCGAAGGAAACGAAGAATACCAATGTGGAGGGTATGGCGATTTTTCACCAGAGGTTTGGTAAGATGGGTGAGAAGGATAAGTAAGGATGGAAATGTGGGAAAAGGGTGGGTGGGGGTGGAGAGAGGGGGGGTTAATATAAGTAAACGACCTAACCACTTTGGCTCATTGTAATAAAGGTATGTGTGTAGTGTTATTCATGAAAATCATAGGAAGTGGTATACCACTACCTGTCAGCAGCGCACATTCATACAAGTCGTATACATGCATGGTGGTGAGTTGGTAATAAGTGTAGTTTTTGCTGTTGCCTTTTTTTGGGGGCAGGAGGTTGGTTTTAGGGCGTTTACTGAAGTTGGTGGTTACAGTGCGCTTGATGGAGATTGGCTGCTTTCCTGGATTTATTGGCCTGCCGAGCCGTTACTGAGGTGGTATCCTGTCGTAGGAGGTTTGGGATATTACATGGTTAGATGTAAGGTCTCCATAGATTGGAGGGTATTTGTATGGATGATTTTGGCATGGAGGGTACTGAGGAGGAGGGTAAGCGCATGGTAGGTTCTGATAAGCAGAGTATATAATGTTTTGACTGGATTTTGTGAAGATTGTCTTCATAAGCAAACCGAAAAAGTGAGGAACCAAAGAGAAGAGTTAGTCGTAATACTACAAACCCCAGATTATAGTTTGTCAGTGTTGCCTTTTCCACGGTCTTAAATTATGTTAAAAAGAAACTAGTAGGATGTGTTGGGATTGTCAGGGATAAAGAATATTAGGCTGAACTCTCACTTGTGACATGTCCCCAGTAAACTAGGTGATGGTGTTGGTGATTCAAAGTGAAGTGTCCGTTTGTCAGCGAGAGGAAATAAACCACGAAACCAAACCTGGCAAGATAATGTTTTTATATTTCGACCTCCAACTGAGGTCCTCTTGAATGGAGGCCCTGCTGAATAAGGATCTCAATTGAAGGTCAAATTTACATACGATTATTCTTTCTGATTTTGTGTCCATGGGATAATCTCTAAATGGTGCTATATAACCTATGCTAAATACATAGCCAGTCTTAGCATTTTTCCTGAACTATTGTGGCTTTGGAAACTTTGTTGATTAGAGGACGAGAAAATGTGATGGGGAGGAAATCTGGACTTTTTGTGTGACACTGATTCGAAGAAAAGTTTCACATTGATTACCGGACATACGGCAAACTTATAGTTTCCCCATCGTGTGGTGCTTGCGGCCTGCAGGATCGGAGTTGAGAGTGAAAGCAAGGAATGGAACGTGTACATGGAAGATTGGTGGAGGCGTCGTCTGCTGACTGATACAGAGATTTGTGATAATTTTTGCACTCTTAATGTGAGGTTTGTGTCATGTGTTGCAACTAATACAAGTGACATTTGATGGTGTGCTTGATACGTAAGTGCAAAAGAATAAGAAAATGGATTCCACCGTGCTAATTTTCTACAATTGAAGGCATACTATTAGATGAAATGTTTAGGTCTGTAAATAATACGTGATATAGGTTGAGTAAGAAGAGCCGGAGGTCACATGTTGTTAAAGCCTTTTTAATCTCGAGGTCAAACTGAAGTGTCATCCATGATAAAAACACTGGGAAGGTCTTGAAATTGCAGGGAGTGGGCTAAACAACAAATTATTTTGCTTCACAGACTGTTCGTCGCTTTTCCATGTGACGGAGACCACGAATGTGGATGAAGTATGGATTTTTTTTTTTTTTTTTTTTTTGGGGGGGGGGCCTAGTTATTGAACGCTTTTAATTAATTTTTTTGTGGGAGAAGTCGACTGTTGGAAAGCAGACAGAACAAGGACAAAGTAGTAATGAGAAAAATAAAAGCTTCGTGAATTTTTGAGATTCACTCTTGAAACATATTTTTAATAAGTGCTCGCACATAAAGTATGCTTTAGAAGCAACTGGCACTTATGTTGCAGCTAGGAGGAAAGTGAGTAAAAAGCACTGTAATGCCATTGTCTCACTACAGCGAATTGTAGCGAGACAAAGGCTGAGAGTATAGTGACATGCAAAACATGCAAAATAAGGAGGATGGCTTAACAATGAACAAGGCAAGGAAACCAGGAATGACCATGCATGGATAAGGGAAGTAGAATGCCAGTTTGAAAAAGGCATAGCAGCGCAGGTCAGACCAGAACTAAAGCTAATACATAGCCACATAAAAGGGGAGATATCTTTAAGAGACAAGGTAATAAGATTCAAGAAGACTTTGGGGTACGAGTAAATTCAGGAGGGACAACAGAGAAGTGAAACGAAGGAATCGAGAAATCGGAGGAAACGTCAAGAAGAAGCAAAGGAAAATTCAAGCAAAAACTGAACACATTCAGTTAAGACTGAGGGGACTGAACTCTTATCAAGGCTAGATAGAGGTTTGAACACCTGTCAGTTATTTCTCCAAATCTTACATTGAAGTCTGGTGCTCAGAGGAAACGTTTTAGCGATCTAGATACTCCAGTGTTGTGCAAGTCATATTCATCGACTTTTCGGTATTGTTTACCATTAAAATAATAAAGAATTCAGGTTGAATTGCTAGATTTACAGAAGGTTTCTGGTATGTATCAGTGTGAACGTGAAAATACTTGTGCAAGAAGTGTAGGATTAGTTTCTGGAAGGTGTTATCCTGGGACAATTCGTGGTTTGCAACTCTGAACAAGTGAATGATTATACAGGAGGTCCTAATTGAAGCTGAATCACCTTTACATGGTGGAAGGAGTCCAGCGTTTCTTGGTTTTAAAATACCTGGATATCTCGTGTGTCAGAATTTCAGCGCTGTATGAATCTAACTGGCTTACCAGTTTTAATGAACAGAATGGAATAAATAACTTGTTCACTAGTTCAACCACTTGGTTGCTGCCCTGAGACCACCTGTCATGTTGAAGTTGTTTGACACATTTTACTAACATTGTTTTTAAATGTGAAAGCTTTCGTGTATGCATGTTAGACATTTTTTTCCCACCAACATCCGAGGCTAAATTGGCCGTGATATCAATTCTTGGTATACATGGCCGGGGGGGGGGGGATAAGGAGATTGATCCCGAGGTAAAAAAAAAAAAAGAATGGAAATGAAGCTTCTCTATCAAAGCACAGAGAAGCTTCATTTGCATTCTTTTTCTTTTTTTTCTTTTTTTTTACCTCGGGAACAATCGCCTTAACCCCCCCCCCCCGGCCATGTATACCAAGAATTGATATCACGGCCAATTTAGCCTCCTTACCCCCCCCGGGGGGGTAAGGAGATTGATCCCGAGGTAAAAAAAGAAAATGAATGCAAATGAAGCTTCTCTGTGCTTTGATATTTTCTAGGTAAGACTGGTCACTTAGCAAGAAATCATTTAAAATTAAGCCCTTTCTAAAATTTTGTTTTATACGTTTAAAGTTATTGTCTTTTTATATATGTTAATGTAAAAATTAATTTTGTACCAAAACCTTAGAAAGCTTACCTAACCTTATTATAACAAGCGCAATTTAATTTAGCCTAATCCAACTAAATATACTTTACATAAGTTTACAATAATTTGATAAATTATTCCATACACAAATTTTCGCTTGCCTTACTCGGCAAGAAAGCGTTGCTGTTTAAGCCAGAATTGCAAGTTTTACCTATAGTCCCAATTTTTAAAAAGGGAGACAGACATGAGGCACTAAACTACAGACCTGTATCACTAACGTGTATAGTATGCAAGGTCATGGAAAAGATCATCAGGAGGAGAGTGGTGGGGCACCTGGAAAGAAACAAGTGTATAATTGACAACCAGCACGGTTTCAGGGAAGGAAAATCCTGTGTCACAAACCTACTAGAGTTTTATGACAAGGTGACAGAAGTAAGACAGGAGAGAGAGGGGTGGATCGACTGCATATTTTTGGACTGCAAGAAGGCCTTCGACACAGTTCCTCACAAGAGGTTACTGCAAAAGCTAGAGGGTCAGGCACACATAACAGGAAAGGCACTGAAATGGATCAGAGAATACCTGACAGGGAGGCAACAACGAGTCATGGTACGCGACGAGGTGTCAGAGTGGGCGCCTGTGACAAGCGGGGTTCCACAGGGGTCAGTCCTAGGACCTGTGCTGTTCTTGGTATATGTGAACGACATAACGGAAGGGATAGACTCAGAAGTGTCCTTGTTTGCAGATGATGCGAAGTTAATGAGAAGAATCAAATCGGATGAGGATCAGGCAGGACTACAAAGAGACCTGGACAGGCTACAAGCCTGGTCCAGCAACTGGCTCCTTGAATTTAACCCTGCCAAATGCAAAGTCATGAAGATTGGGGAAGGGCAAAGAAGACCGCAGACACAATATAGTTTAGATGGCCAAAGACTGCAAACTTCACTCAAGGAAAAAGATCTGGGGGTGAGCATAACACCGAGCATATCTCCTGAGGCGCACATCAATCAGATAACTGCTGCAGCATACGGGCGCCTGGCAAACCTACGGATAGCGTTCCGATACCTCAGTAAGGATTCGTTTAAGACTCTGTATACCATTTACGTCAGGCCCATACTGGAGTATGCAGCACCAGTTTGGAATCCACACCTAGTCAAGCACGTCAAGAAATTAGAGAAAGTGCAAAGGTTTGCAACAAGACTAGTCCCAGAGCTACGGGGATTGTCCTACGAAGAAAGGTTGAGGGAAATCGGCCTGACGACACTGGAGGACAGGAGGGTCAGGGGAGACATGATAACGACATATAAAATACTGCGCGGAATAGACAAGGTGGACAAAGACGGGATGTTCCAGAGAAGGGACACAGACACAAGAGGTCACAATTGGAAGTTGAAGACTCAGATGAATCAAAGGGATGTTAGGAAGTATTTCTTCTGTCATAGAGTAGTCAGGCCGTGGAATAGTCTAGAAAGTGAAGTAGTGGAGGCGGGAACCATACATAGTTTTAAGGCGAGGTATGATAAAGCTCATGGAGCAGGGAGAGAGAGGACCTAGTAGCAGTCAGTGAAGAGGCGGGGCCAGGAGCTATGACTCGACCCCTGCAACCACAAATAAGTGAGTACAAATAGGTGAGTACACACACACACACACACACACACACACACACTACAAGAGAGAGAGGAGAGGATGAACCAGCAAGGCTGGACTTAGTATTCACCTTCAGTAGTGCAGATATCGAGGACATCACATATGAAAGACCCCTTGGGGCCAGTGACCATGTGGTTGTAAGCTTCGAATACACAGTAGAGCTACAAGTGGAGGGAGAAGCAGGAAGGCCAGGACGAATGAAGCCAAACTACAAGAAAGGGGACTACACAGGAATGAGGAACTACCTGAACGGGGTTCAGTGGGACAGAGAACTGGCAGGGAAACCAGTTAATGAGATGATGGAATATGTAGCAATAAAATGCAAGGAGGCTGAGGAGAGGTTTGTACCCAAGGGTAACAGGAGTAATGAAAAAGCCAGGATGAGCCCATGGTTTACCCAAAGGTGCAGGGAGGCAAAAACCAAGTGTGCTAGGGAATGGAAGAAATATAGAAGGCAAAGGACCCAGGAGAATAAGGAGAACAGTCGTAGAGCCAGAAATGAATATGCACAGATAAGAAGGGAGGCCCAAAGACAATATGAAAATGACATAGCAGCGAAAGCCAAATCTGACCCGAAACTGTTGTACAGCCACATCAGGAGGAAAACAACAGTCAAGGACCAGGTAATCAGGCTAAGGAAGGAAGAAGGAGAGACAACAGGAAATGACCGGGAAGTATGTGAAGAACTCAACAAGAGATTCAAAGAAGTGTTCACAGAGGAGACAGAAGGGACTCCAGAAAGACGGAGAGGTGGGGCACACCACCAAGTGCTGGACACAGTGCACACAACCGAGGAAGAAGTGAAGAGGCTTCTGAGTGAGCTAGATACCTCAAAGGCAATGGGGCCAGATAACATCTCCCCATGGGTATTGAGAGAGGGAGCAGAGGCGCTATGTGTACCCCTAACAACAATATTCAATACATCTATCGAAACAGGGAGATTGCCTGAGGCATGGAAGACAGCAAATGTAGTCCCAATCTTTAAAAAAGGAGACAGACATGAAGCATTAAACTACAGACCAGTGTCACTGACATGTATAGTATGCAAAATCATGGAGAAGATTATCAGGAGAAGAGTGGTGGAACACCTAGAAAGGAATGATCTCATCAACAGCAGCCAGCATGGTTTCAGGGACGGGAAATCCTGTGTCACAAACCTACTGGAGTTCTATGACATGGTGACAGCAGTAAGACAAGAGAGAGAGGGGTGGGTGGATTGCATTTTCTTGGACTGCAAGAAGGCGTTTGACACAGTTCCACACAAGAGATTGGTGCAAAAACTGGAGGACCAAGCAGGGATAACAGGGAAGGCACTACAATGGATCAGGGAATACTTGTCAGGAAGACAGCAGCGAGTCATGGTACGTGGCGAGGTGTCAGAGTGGGCACCTGTGACCAGCGGGGTCCCGCAGGGGTCAGTCCTAGGACCAGTGCTGTTTCTGGTATTTGTGAACGACATGACGGAAGGAATAGACTCTGAGGTGTCCCTGTTTGCAGATGACGTGAAGTTGATGAGAAGAATACACTCGATCGAAGACCAGGCAGAACTACAAAGGGATCTGGACAGGCTGCAGAACTGGTCCAGCAATTGGCTCCTGGAGTTCAATCCCACCAAGTGCAAAGTCATGAAGATTGGGGAAGGGCAAAGAAGGCCGCAGACGGAGTACAGTCTAGGGGGTCAGAGACTACAAACCTCACTCAAGGAAAAAGATCTTGGGGTGAGTATAACACCAGGCACATCTCCTGAAGCGCACATCAACCAAATAACTGCTGCAGCATATGGGCGCCTAGCAAACCTCAGAACAGCATTCCGACATCTTAATAAGGAATCGTTCAGGACCCTGTACACCGTATACGTTAGGCCCATATTGGAGTATGCGGCACCAGTTTGGAACCCACACCTAGCCAAGCACGTAAAGAAACTAGAGAAAGTGCAAAGGTTTGCAACAAGACTAGTCCCAGAGCTAAGAGGTATGTCCTACGAGGAGAGGTTAAGGGAAATCAACCTGACGACACTGGAGGACAGGAGAGATAGGGGGGACATGATAACGACATACAAAATACTGAGAGGAATTGACAAGGTGGACAAAAACAGGATGTTCCAGAGATTGGACACAGTAACAAGGGGACACAGTTGGAAGCTAAAGACACAGATGAATCACAGGGATGTTAGGAAGTATTTCTTCAGCCACAGAGTAGTCAGTAAGTGGAATAGTTTGGGAAGCGATGTAGTGGAGGCAGGATCCATACATAGCTTTAAGCAGAGGTACGATAAAGCTCACGGCTCAGGGAGAGTGACCTAGTAGCGATCAGTGAAGAGGCGGGGCCAGGAGCTCGGACTCGACCCCCGCAACCTCAACTAGGTGAGCAACTAGGTGAGTAACACACACACACAGGTGCTATCAAAACGTTCCCTGGCTGCCGCGGGAACAAAAATATATAAGGTTGCCTAATCACCCAGTTGAAGTTGTCTTCCTTGAAGTACTCTGAGGCTGTACACTAATCCCAGTGCCTCTTGACAATTTTCCAAACATTTCTGGAACATACACGTATATATATAATATTTTGCTGGTTTGGAATTTTGTGACCACCCTCCGCTACTTCTTTTGCATGCATTGAGGAGAGGAGGCTGGGCTCATGAATGGGGGGATTGCTCTCTCGGATCACGAGTCAAAATACACCTAGCTTATCTAGATAACTCGTGCACACCGAGACCCAACACTGTAGTATTGTCACAAGGATGAGAGGAACGTGAAGCAGCACGAATATCTGGTGGAGGTTACTTGTGTAAAAGCATGTTTATATATACCTTGAGACACACCTGGTCTAAGTACCGATGTATATGAAACATCGATCTGTGTAAGTGAGACACAGAGACAGACAGACAGGCAGACAGACAGCGAGACGGAGACTGGGCTAGAGTGAATAAGTGAAAGAGAAGGGAGGGGCGCAACTCCCATTCCTATATGAGCACTTGCTTGCTTTACTGGGCCTGTGAGCATGAATCTACACTGCGTGTGTATCATACAAGTAGATATATTATTTAGTCATTCCTGAGGTGGGAGGTGAGGAGCACGTATGACTACCACTCACCACCACCACCACCACAGCAGCAGCGGGTGTGACTACCACTCACCACCACAGCAGCAGCAGCGGGTGTGACTACCACTCACCACCACAGCAGCAGCAGCGGGTGTGACTACCACTCACCACCACAGCAGCAGCAGCGGGTGACTACCACTCACCACCACAGCAGCAGCAGCGGGTGACTACCACTCACCACCACAGCAGCAGCAGGTGTGACTACCACTCGCCACCATCATAGCAGCAGCAGGTTTGACTACCACTCACCATCACCACAGCAACAGCAGCTGCAGCAGGTGTGTCTACCACTCACCACCACCACCACTGCAGCATGAGCAGTATGACTACCACTCACCACCATCACCACAGCAGCAGCAGGTGTGACTACAACTCGCCACCACCATAGCAGCAGCAGGTATGACTACCACTCACCACCACCACCAAAGCAGCAGCAGGTGTGACTACCACTCACCAAAGCAGCAGCAGGTGTGACTACCACTCACCACAGCAGCAGCAGGTGTGACTACCACCCACCACCACCGTAGCAGCAGCAGGTATGACTACCACTCACCACCATCATAGCAGCAGCAGGTATGACTACCACTCACCACCATCATAGCAGCAGCAGGTATGACTACCACTCACCACCATCATAGCAGCAGCAGGTATGACTACCACTCACCACCATCATAGCAGCAGCAGGTATGACTACCACTCACCACCATCATAGCAGCAGCAGGTGTGACTACGACTCACCACCATCATAGCAGCAGCAGGTGTGACTACCACCCACCACCACCGTAGCAGCAGCAGGTATGACTACCACTCACCACCATCATAGCAGCAGCAGGTATGACTACCACTCACCACCACAGCAGCAGGTGTGACTACGACTCACCACCACAACAGCAGCAGCATGTGTGACCACCACCACCGTAGCAGCAGCAGGAGGTATGACTACCACTCACCACCATCATAACAGCAGCAGGTATGACTACCACTCACCACCACAGCAGCAGCAGCAGGTGTGACTACCACTCTCCACCACCACCACAGCAGCAGCAGCAGCATGTGTAACTACCACTCACCACCATAGCAGCAGGTGTGACTACCACAGCAGCAGCAGGTGTAACTACCACTCGCCACCACATCAGCAGGTGTATCTACCATTCACCGCCAGAGCAGCAACAGGTGTAATTACCACTCACCACAGCAGCAGCAGGTGTGACTATTCACCCTCACAACATCAGGTGTAACTACACGCTACCACAGCAGCAGGTGTAACTACCACTCACCACAGCAGCAGTGACTACCACCACCACAGCAACAGCAGGTGTGACTACCACCACTACCACAGCAGCAGGTGTAACTACCACTCACCACAGCAGCAGGTGTAACTACCACTCACCACAGCAGCAGGTGTATCTACCATTCACCACCATAGCAGCAGCAGTGTAATTACCACTAACCATAGCATCAGGTGTGTTTGCCACTTACCACAGCAGCAGCAGATGTAATTACCACTCACCGACACAGCAAGTGTAACTACCACTTACCACCACAGCAGTAGGTGTAACTACCACTCACCACACCAGCAGCAAGTGTAACTACCACTCCACAGCAGCAGCAGGTGTAACTACCACTCACCACGGCAGCAGCAGGTGTAACTACCACTCACCACGGCGGCAGCAGCAGCAGCAGGTGTAACTACCACTCACCACGGCAGCAGCAGCAGCAGCATGTGTAACTACCACTCACCACAGCCGCAGCAGTTGTAACTACCACTCACCACGGCAGCAGCAGCAACAGCAGGTGTAACTACCACTCACCACGGCAGCAGCAGCAACAGCAGGTGTAACTACCACTCACCACGGCAGCAGCAGCAACAGCAGGTGTAACTACCACTCACCGTGCAACAATGGCAATAGTTGAGCTGCAGCTTTTCGGTCCCTGGTACAACTACTGTGACGCCACAATACTAGTCTCCCTGGTCTGTGTTGGTCCCAGGTCAGGACAGCCCAGCACGCCTACATTAACACATGGTTTACAAGGATTTAAGCCACGCCGGTGTATCTCTTCCCCTCTCTGCTGCCAGGTTGTGCTCTCCCGTTTACGTAATTTGGTTACTGGATCTAAACGTCGTGAAAAAAGGCTTGCTGTAGAAGAAATTTTTATTTGCACATTCGCAAATGCAAAGTTCTAAATGTTGGACAGGAAAATAACCGTGCCACATATAAACTAAATAAGGTAGATCTTAATATTACAGATTGCGAGAAAGATTTAGGAGTTCTGGTCAGCAGTAATCTGAAACGAAGACAACAGTGCGCAAGTGCTCGCAATAAAGCTTCATATCAAGAAGCATAAATAATAGGAGTCCTCAGGTTGTTCAACTCTATATATCCTTGGTTAGGCCTCATTTAGATTATGCTGCACAGTTTTGGTCACCGTATTACAGAATGGATATAAATGCTCTGGAAAACATACAAAGGAGGATGACAAAGTTGATCCCATGTATCAGAAATCTTTCCTATGAGGATAGACTGAGGGCCCTGAATCTGCACTCTCTAGAAAGGCGTAGAATTAGGGGGGATATGATTGAGGTGTATAAATGGAAAACAGGAATAAATAAAGGGGATGTAAATAACGTGCTAAAAATATCTAGCCTAGACAGGACTCGCAGCAATGGTTTTAAGTTGGAAAAATTCAGATTCAGGAAGGATATAGGAAAGCACTGGTTTGGTAATAGAGTTGTGGATGAGTGGAACAAACTCCCGAGTACAGTTATAGAGGCTAAAACGTTGTGTAGTTTTAAAAATAGGTTAAATAAATACATGAGTGGGTGTGGGTGGGTGTGAGTTGGACCTGATTAGCTTGTGCTACTAGGTCAGTTGCCGTGTTCCTTCTTTAAGTGAATGTGACCCGACCTGACTAGGTTGGGGCATTGGCTTAAGCCGGTAGGAGACTTGGACCTGCCTCGCATGGGCCAGTAGGCCTGTTGCAGTGTTCCTTCTTTCTTTTCTTATGTTCTTATAACGTTTCGTTCTATATACATATATATGTATACATGAACACAGGAGCACTGCAGCAGGCGTACTGACGCATGTTAGGCAAATTCAGCTCACACCCACCCACTCTTATTCCATCCATAAAGTTACATTTACGCCATCCTCTTAGTTTTACTTAATCCTATCAGTTGCATTTCCTCAGTCCTGTTGTTTTAAAAGCAACTAGGCTAGCAGTGTCTCGTTACCGTTGTTCGTTAATATTATTGATCTCTAGCTGGCTTTCTCGCCTCACCTGGGTTGTTACCTAACCTCGCCTGATATCCCTTCAAGGGAAAGGGGGGTTGTGCCTTGACACTGGTGAAGGGCTCTGGGTTCAAGGAATTGGAACTACCCACTCCTTTGGATCGCACCTCAAGTGTACAGTAACCCCTATGGGGGTGTATAGACGTCACACACAAATAACCCGCACATAGGAGAGAGAGGAGCTTACGACGACGTTTCGGTCCGACTTTGCCCATTTACAAAGTCGCACTAACAAAAAGGAGAGGAGGAGGAGTATTAAAACGTCCTTTCAGTCCACCTTGGACAGTTATCAAGACGCGAACAAGAAGGGGAGAAAGTCTTAAGTCAGGCCAAGGTAGTGGGAGGTGAAGACAACCAAGGCCAGGGCAAGTAGCATGTGTTCTGAAGGTAACAACATATGCCACTGTACTGGGACAGTATATTGTACTGGTTTAATTCGTTTAATAACTTTATTATGCATCTCATACCCATCCTGTGGACAATAGTCAAAAGAAGAGGCACATAATGGGTCCAGGGACTGGGCCCTTGTGTTTTAATAGCTAAACAAGTTACGGTGGTAATGAACCATTTACAAATTTATGATCTGACGTCAATTGTAATAAGTTATTTTTTTGTTTTGGTACAAGTACGCATAAATGGTGATGGGACAGTACTAAAACTTTTGCCGATACCGATACTCGATATTGGGCCGATACCGACACCAAGATTAGAAGGTGCCACCGATAACGATACTCAGGTTTAGATCGATACAGTTACCATAAAGATTACACGATAATTTGGCACACCCATAAATATTAACCCATCTACAAAAACATTTACAAAACATTATATGCGGTTGTGAATTATTTTTAATATTTGCACAAAATGTGGTTGAATTTAGGTAGGTGGTTAAGTGGTTAAAGGTTATTTATAATGCGCAAAGTCAAGGTATTTTTCCAGAAAGGCTGGTAATATACCACTGTGGATAAAATACCTGGCATCTCTTGAACATTTGTGAGTGATTTGTCACTGAATTAACGTTTTTTTCCGCATTCCAGCACATGATACAAGATGTAACAATAATTCCTTGGCATAATTAGCATTTAGTTAAACCGAACTCGGAACTCATCAAAGGTATATTATGCATCAGCTGGTGGTGCAATCTCCCAGAAGTACTGTACTCGTTGCTGTAGTCCAGCTCCCCTCAAGGGAGGTTCCTTGATGCTGGTGAGGGGCTCTTGATCTAGGGAATTGGATCTGTGTTCCAGTTCCCTGAATTAAGCCTGAATACCTTCCATCATACCCCACAGGCGCTGTATAATCCTATGGGTTTAGCGCTTCCCCGTGATTATAATAACGTAGTCCAGCTCGTCAGTAGTAACACCCAGAAGTCTGCTGATTTTGTTGGATGCATCAGACATGTGGCTGCTCCTGCGAATGATAGATGGACTGATTGGTGTCAGTTTCCCTCAGTCAATGAAGTTCGTTCCTATTATTGTCCTCAGGCTACTAGTGGATAGCCCAAAGTTATCTACTCCTTCCTTGAAGGCATATATGCTCATGTCAGTTCATCAGTTCTGGCATGCATTTGAAGACCAGTGTTGGAGGGAGTCGACACACTGTATACTGACTCATGTCTACAATTCCACCATATCTGTCTACCTTCTGAAGCGAGCATGTCACAATTGAGACTCATGGAGTTAAGATAATTTTTGTATAATAGAGAATCACTTACAATTAAAGTATCAACTTTAGATATATGAACATATTTGAGTGCACCTCAGTTTGAAGAGCGACAGCCCCAGTGTTGATAAGTGCAGCAATCTTAAGACAGGACCTTCGCTCTACATGAGTTAATGAACAGAGCCATCATATGTAATTTGTGAAAGAGTGCGCTGTGTGACTAAGGCATCATTACAACTTATAGGGAGAGTAGAGTGTATTGGGAGAGTACTGTATCGGGAGTTTACAGTGCTGTAGGAGAGTGTATCAGCATTCGTGGTCCAAGATTGGTCAGTCTGTTACCATCAACTAGAAATATTGCTGGAGCGAAGGTGAAAGTTTTCAAGAGAATCTGTTCTCTTTCATCACTCAAGTGCTTAATTAGCCAAGTTGTGATAGCAATGTGGACCTATGGATCACTAGCAACAACAGTCTGGTTGACCAGGCAATCAACAAGGAAGTCTGGCATCTGGCCTGACAACGTGAGTAGAATCACCCTCGAAATCAGTCACAGGTAATTACGGGAGGAAGGATGTGAGTGATTTAGGAATATTTAGGGCAAAAAATCTAAGTTTACAGATCTTGGAGCTGGTGAAAGGCTCTTGATCCAAAGAACTAAAGCTGGAATCCCCTTTCCCAGATCGAACCTAATTATTCCACATCTCTCTCATTTCCCAGGTGTTGTATGATTCTTTTAGGTTTCGTGCTTCCTCACGAATCTAATTTACAGAGCACAAAGGGAACTTGACCATTATCAGAAAAGTGTGAAAGGTGAATTATAACTTAACACAAGATATAATCTTAATGATTGTATTGTTCTAGGAACTTGTTCTGTGTCATCTAGAGTGTACCTCGGACCCCCGAGGACCTAAGATATCCTGAGTGGTCCACTAGCGATGCTACTCCAGCCAGTGTTGGTGCTCCAGCCAGTGGTGGTACTCCAGCCAGTGGTGGTACTCCAGCCAGTGGTGGTGCTCCAGCCAGTGGTGGTGCTCCAGCCAGTGTTGGTGCTCCAGCCAGTGGTGGTGCTCCAGCCAGTGGTGGTGCTCCAGCCAGTGGTGGTACTCCAGCCAGTGGTGGTACTCCAGCCAGTGGTGGTACTCCAGCCAGTGGTGGTACTCCAGCCAGTGGTGGTACTCCAGCCAGTGTTGGTGCTCCAGCCAGTGTTGGTGCTCCAGCCAGTGTTGCTCATGCAGCCAGTACTTGGTTTTCTATTATGTATCAATGTGCATCTCCGCTAACCCAGGGAGCGGTGGGGAGAGGCAATACTTTGCGAAAGGGATCCTCTTATTCTGGATGGATGGGTACCATTGATATAGAATATTTTGTGATTACATCACTTTCCAAGGAAGGGGAAAGAGATTGAGCTGGATAATAATATTAATATATATTATTACTCGTGCTGTGTGACCTATACGGGTTAAATACAGTAAGTCCTCACTTAACGTCGTTTTGGCATAACGTTGACGGGAAAAACGATTCCCGGCCGGGGCAACTGTGTGGAGTTTGGACGTTTGTTTTTTAACTACGTGGTGGTAGGAGGTGCTCCTTACAGTTTTCGCTTTGCAAACCTTTATTCCCTGATTTAACCATATTATAATGAGTGCTACAGGTGCACTGTGCACTCCTGATGTTTATATCAATTAGCCTGTGGTAAAATTGATTTTGTTATACGTCATTTCGCTTAAAATCGCAGTTTCCAAGAAACTATCGACGATGTTAAATGAGGACTTACTGTACGTAATTTTGTAATATAGCAATAATTTTACTGCTTGTATTGACAGTAACCATCCAGGGAGGTGCTGTCGTCCTACCAAGTGTATGAAAATGGAAACCGGTTAGATGTTCTACTCTGGCAGGATTGCTGATCTTTTCTTTGTCTCATGAACACATGACAAGCAAATCATTCAGTTTTTTTATTTATATTCAGTATACACATACCTTTACTTCATACAAGCTTTTCATTAGTTCTTGATCCAATAATATTTCCTTTTCGTCCTAGGAGGCCTGGTCTGAGACCGAGCCGTCGGTATGATAATTCCTAGAACCATTTTACAGTTAACAGATGCTTTGCACTTTCTTGGTTCACACTTGATTACCTCCCCTACGGGTTTAGCGCTTCCCGGTGAATACAAGCCTAATGAAATATACTCTGGTCTACATACTAAAATTTGAAGTGAAATACTGGCGACATGTAGAATAAAGGCAAAATAGCAGAAGTATGATGATGACTATGCGGCTTATGGTACTTGATTAAATTGTCATCCGTTTAGTGTAATTAAGTAGTATATCCCGCACACTCTTATTACTATACATATTACTATACATACTTATTTCTATACATAGAAACCTTTCCTGCACAGAGGAAGTGTGTCAACACTCGTGGTGCTCCAGCCAACACTTCTAACATTATAAGAAATAAAGTCTGGACGAGTTCTTGCAGATAGTGTGAGATCACCTGGGTTGTGGTGTGTGATCACCTGGGTTGTGGTGTGTGATCACCTGGGTTGTGGTGTGTGATCACCTGGGTTGTGGTGTGTGATCACCTGGGTTGTGGTGTGTGATCACCTGGGTTGTGGTGTGTGATCACCTGGGTTGTGGTGTGTGATCACCTGGGTTGTGGTGTGTGATCACCTGGGTTGTGGTGTGTGATCACCTGGGTTGTGGTGTGTGATCACCTGGGTTGTGGTGTGTGATCACCTGGGTTGTGGTGTGTGATCACCTGGGTTGTGGTGTGTGATCACCTGGGTTGTGGTGTGAGATCACCTGGATTGTGGTGTGTGATCACCTGGGTTGTGGTGTGTGATCACCTGGGTTGTGGTGTGTGATCGCCTGGGTTGTAGTGTGAGATCACCTGGGTTGTGGTGTGAGATCACCTGGGTTGTGGTGTGAGATCACCTGGGTTGTGGTGTGCGATCACCTGGGTTGTGTTGTGCGATCACCTGGGTTGTGTTGTGCGATCACCTGGGTTGTGGTGTGAGATGACCTGGGTTGTGGTGTGCGATCACCTGGGTTGTGGTGTGAGATGACCTGGGTTGTGGTGTGCGATCACCTGGGTTGTGGTGTGCCATCACCTTGGTTGTGGTGTGAGATCACCTGGGTTGTGGTGTGCGATCACCTGGGTTGTGGTGTGAGATCACTTGGGTTGTGTGCGATGTCCTGGGTTGTGGTTTGCGATGACCTGGGTTGTGGTTTGCGATGACCTGGGTTGTGGTTTGCGATGACCTGGGTTGTGGTTTGCGATCACCTGGGTTGCGGTGTGAGATCACCTGGGTTGCGGTGTGAGATCACCTGGGTTGCGGTGTGAGATCACCTGGGTTGCGGTGTGAGATCACCTGGGTTGCGGTGTGAGATCACCTGGGTTGCGGTGTGAGATAACCTGGGTTGCGGTGTGAGATCACCTGGGTTGCGGTGTGAGATCACCTGAGTTGAGGTGTGAGATCACCTGAGTTGAGGTGTGAGATCACCTGAGTTGCGGTGTGAGATCACCTGGGTTGCGGTGTGAGATCACCTGGGTTGCGGTGTGAGATCACCTGGGTTGCGGTGTGAGATCACCTGGGTTGCGGTGTGAGATAACCTGGGTTGCGGTGTGAGATCACCTGGGTTGCGGTGTGAGATCACCTGGGTTGCGGTGTGAGATAACCTGGGTTGCGGTGTGAGATCACCTGGGTTGCGGTGTGAGATCACCTGAGTTGAGGTGTGAGATCACCTGAGTTGAGGTGTGAGATCACCTGGGTTGTGGTGTGAGATCCGCTGTCAGCAATAAGTTGATTGATAAAGCATACACCAGTGAAGCCTGTGAACAGGTGGAACTGCGAGAGTAGAACAAGTGAGGAAACAGGTCACAGGTACAAGTACATTACCTTACAAACAGGAAGAGAATCGAGGTGTACGAACCAGCGGGAAGCTTTCACAGGTGTGTGTGTGTGTGTCTGCAGGAAATAACTACATCCAAGGTATAGTCATTGTTATTAATGGAACGTTCTCACCGTCATTCCCTTCAACTGGGAGCCTTAATGTCACCGAACGGCTCTTGATCCAAGAATATTTAAGCTGCACTCTTCTCAGATCAAACATGGTTACTTTCCAATTCGCAGGTGTTGTATGATTCCTATTGGTTTAACATTTTCCCGTGACTACAGTACTGCGAGGATGATTGAGTGCTGGTGTCGCTGTTTTGGCAGCGGCTCTAGCTTCACTATTGTACATGTTTATAAATATACACTTGCCATCTTTTCTCCCGACTGTTGTATAACTGCGCGGCTTTAGCACTTCCTCGTGAATATAGTAAGCCTTTCCGGCTTCACCTTTTAACCCCGTATTTCAAATGCACATTAGTTTAAATTTTTTTTTTCGTTAGGTTTAGAATGATTTTGGGGAAATTATTGCATACACAGATTTTCACTTGTCCTATATGGCAAGATGAGCGTTGCTATTTAAGCCAAGATGACAAGTTCTGCCTATTCGGCACGACATTATATATATATTATATATATATATATATATTTATATATATATTATATATATATATATTTATATATATATATATATATATATATATATATATATATATATATATGTCGTGCCGAATATGTAAAACTGGTCAATTAGCAAGAACTCATTTAAAATTAAGTCCTTTCTGAAATTTTCTTTTATACGTTTAAAGATATATATTTTTTCATTATTGCTAATGTAAAAATTTTTAATTTTGCTCCAAAAGAATCTTAGAAAACTTACCTAACCTTATTATAACAAGAAGAATTTATTTTACCCTAACCCAACTAAATATATTTTTGATTTGTTTACAATAATTTAATACTAAACAAACACAGTGATATATATTTTTTTCGTTAGGTTCATAATGATTTTGGCGAAATTATTGCATACACAAATTTTCGCTTGTCCTATATGGCAAGATGAACGTTGCTATTTAAGCCAAGATGGCAAGTTCTCCCTATTCGGCACGACATTATATATATATATATATATATATATATATATATATATATATATATATATATATATATATATATATATATATATATATATATATATATATATATATATATATATATATATATATATATATATATATATATATATATATATATATATATATATATATATATATATATATATATATATATATATATATATATATAATATATATATATATATATATATATATATATATATATATATATATATATATATATATATATATATATATATATATATATATATATATATATATATATATATATATATATATATATATAATGTGCCGAATTGGCAGAACTTGCGATCTTGGCTTAAATAACAACGCTCATCTTGCCATATAGGACAAGTGAAAATTTGTGTATGCAATAATTTCGCCAAAATCATTATGAACCTAACGAAAAATATATATTTCACTGTGTTTGTTTAGTATTAAATTACTGTAAACAAATCTTAAGTATATTTAGTTGGGTTAGGCTAAAATAAATTGTTCTTGTTATAATAAGGTTAGGTAAGTTGTCTAAGATTCTTTTGGAGCAAAATTAAATTTTTTTACATTAACATTAATTAAAAAAATATATCTTTAAACGTATAAGAGAAAATTTTAGAAAGAACTTAATTTTAAACGAGTTCTTGCTAATTGACCAATTTTACATATTCGGCACGACACACACACACACATATATATATATATATATATATATATATATATATATATATATATATATATATATATATATATACACACCACGCAGAAACAAGCGGGTATATACAGAGAAAGATCGCAGTCAGCAGGTTTCGATACTGCTACTGGGTACAGTCAAGATTCCCAGGCAGCGCTCTTATCCACTCAGCCACAAATGCCACATAGACTGGGCAGCCTGGTTCACAAGCCATGTTTCTTTCCCAGCCCGGGCACGTCAGTCAGCCTCAAGCATGGATTCAAGCTATTTCAATCTCCTCCTGTATGTTCTGTCCTCACAGGCGATTTATATATCAATGCACTCGTTCGTGGTTACAATAATATATATACACACACAATTCCTTTCTTATGTAGGCAGCTTGGGGTGAGAGCGGGGGGAGGAAGGGACGGTGATCCTAGGATCCATTAATACATATTAAAAAATGCATCTTCCTGGTGGTGAAGAACTCTTGATAACAGAAATTGGAGCTGTCCTCGCCGATCAAATGTGAATATACCCTCCACACCCTTATCCCTCCTGTTTGCCATTATTGTGTCTCCAGGCACAGTAGCCAGTACGGCCACTCTGTCCTCAAACATTTTTCTTGATTTATTGTTTTTTGACCCAGCTTAATTTTTAGATTCTGTTGACCGCGCTTCGTGGGTCAAGCTCCCGCTGTTGCCCTGGATATATTTTTGCTGCTTTGTATGTTCTAACCTGGGCTTAGTTTTGGAGTTGGTTGGCACTACACCATGTTTGATTTGTCCAGTTCTCGCCCTTTGTATTTTTTTTTTATCTGTGTGTTATTTTAACCGCTATGTAAGCTTTGACTTGCCTTGAAATATGGATTTATACTGTCGACGTCACCTCGTGTGCCATGCCCTGCTTATAGCCTCTGTATAATTTTGATGCTTTGTAGGTTTTGATCTGGACCTAATTTTGGATTTTATTTTGTGAACTATACCATGTGGGACTTTCTCAGGTCTAGGCGCCTCAGTAATTTCGACTTAATCATGTACGTATATATTTACTGTTTTATATGTTTGTGCATGGCTCTAATTTGTCCTCGTGGGCCATGGCCCCGTTCTTTTGTCTTTTAACAGTTTGAATGGTTAGTGGTTTGTGATCTGGTGGGTCTTGTGGCTTTTGTACTACTACGGCTATGTTAAAATATTTCTCTGTTGTATGACCTGTGTTAGTTTTATATGACCATTTTTGGACTTATCAGTTTTGTATGACTTACCTGTTGGGTAGGACTTATCTGTTGTGTATGACAGCTGTATTGTATGACTTGTATTTTAAATGACTTGTTTGTATGACTTGTGTTTGTATGATTTGTATTCTGTATACTCATTACCTCTTATGTGACCATTGCCTGTTGTGTGTCATCATTTGTTCTCTTACCATTCTATGATGTGTGGCCATTGTCTGTTCTTTGTGACATTTTCTTTCTGATGTACAGTTCTTTATGACTCCTAGGGTTTAGCGCATTTTTCAGAATAAATAATAAGCAACTTTATGGTCGTAATAAAAAAAAATTACACACCGGTCGTCTCCCACCGAGGCAGGGTGGCGGGGAAAAGAAGAAACCAAAGTTTTTCTTCTTTTTACAATTAATAATTTATACAGGAGAAGGAGTTACTAGCCCCTTTGCTCCCATCACTTTAATCGCCTCGTACGACACGCATGGCTTACGGAGGAAGGATTCTTTTCCACTTCCATATGGAGTCGTAATATAAATATGACCAAATTGTGTTGACTGCTCATTTTCACCTCCAGCTTCACGAAATATTTATCTATTTATAATTAATGCCTCTTATTCTACGTATTTTCCTCATGGTCAGAATTTTATATTAGCTAAGTATGTCCTGTTGTGTGTGATATTCTTTTATATTCCATGTTTTAAGTGAACAGAACCACCCGAGCACTTCCATGCGTTTCCACACGCATATTCAGAGGATCAGTTCCTCCGGAGGTGTGTGCGCGCACGCGTGCTTGTTTGCTTGCTTGCTTGTGTGCCTGAGCACCCGAGTTGTACTTAAAGAGTTATTATTACGAGCGTCGATTCTCAGTGTCAGGCCCCGCCTCTTAAACTACAATCGCTGGCATTATTGGTTCCTGTCCTCGCTGGCCGTTCCATGCCTTTGAAACTGTATATTGATTTTGCCTTTGTCACTTTGTGTGTGTGTGTACTCACCTATATGTAGTTTGCAGGGGTCGATTCACTGCTCCTGGCCCTGCCTCTTCGCTGGTCGCTACTAGGTCATTCTCCCCGCTCCTAGAGCCTTATCATACCTCTTCTTAAAGCTATGTATGGAACTTCCCTCCACTACACTCTCCAGCTTATTCCACTTCCTGACAACTCTAAGGCTAAAGAAATACTTCTTAACATCCCCTATGACTCCTCATATGGGTTTTCAGCTTCCACTTGTGGCTCATTATTCTTGTGTCCCATCTCTGAAACATTCGAACCTTGTCCACCTTATCAATTCCTCTCAGTATTTTATGTCATTACCATGTCCTCCATATCCCTCCTACCCTCTAGTGTTATCAGGTTGAGTTCCCTTAACCTCTCCTCGTAAGACATACCCCTCAGTTCCGGGACTAAATCTTGTTGTAAACTTTTGCACTTTCTCCAATTTCTTGATGTGTTTGACTAGGTGTGGGTTCCATACTGGTGCTGCATACTCCAGTATGGGCCTGATGTACACGGTGTACAGTGTCGTGAATGACTCCTTACTTAGACGTCGAAATGTTATTCTCAGGTTTGCCAAGCGTCAGTATGCTGCAGCAGTTATTTGATGTGCGCCTCAGGGACCGTGTTCGGTATCATGCTTATCCCAAGATCCTTTTCTTTAAGTGAAATTTGCAGCCTTTGGTCCACTAGCCTGTACTCTATTTGCGGTCTTCTTTGTCCTTCCCCAATCTTCATGACTTTGCACTTACTGGGGTTAAAATCCAGGAGTCATTTGTCGGACCAGACTTGCAGCCTATCCAGATCTCCTTGTAATCTTATTTGATCTTTGCCCGCTTGTATTCTCTTCATAAGTTTCACATCAGCGAATAGCGACACTTCTGAATTTATTCCTTCCATCATGTCATTCACATATAAGAGAGACAACACCGGACCTAGGACTGACCCTTATGGAACCCCTCTTGACACATTCGCCCACTCTGACACTTCATCAAGTACCAACACTTGTTTCCTTCCTGTCAGGTATTCCCTGATCCATTGCAGTACTTTCCCTATTCCTGCCTGCTTCTCTGATTTTTGTGGTACTGTCAAAAGACTTACAGCTCAAAAAATGCAGTCTGTCCATCCCTCTCTCTCTCTCTCTCTCTCTCTCTCTCTCTTTCTCTTTGTCTTCTCTTACTTTATTGTAGAACTCAAGTAAATTTTGTGACAATTTCCTATCCCCCGAAACCGTACTGATTGTCATGCGCGCGCGCGCGCGTGTGTGTGTGTGTGTGTGTGTGTGTGTGTGTGTGTGTGTGTGTGTGTGTGTGTGTGTGTGTGTGTGTGCGTGCGTGCCTGTGTGTGTGTGTGTGTGTGCGCGCGTGCGTGCCTGTGTGTATGTGTGTGTGCGTGCGTGCCTGTGTGTGCGCGCCCGTGTGCGTGAGTGATATGGTAATGTCCCTTGCGTATTTCGTGCTTGTTACTTATCAAGATCACTTAAGTTTCTCTTATCTTATCATAGTCATCAGATTTTTATTTACCGTGTAATCTTTTGGTTGTGAGTGCTGAAACATGTATTGTTAGATGGGCAGGTAGTTGAACGTACCTTGGTGCTAGTAGTGGCCAAGACCACTGTATAGTACTATTTCTTAATGATTCTGGGGATTCGACCAGCTCCCAAAACTGAACTTGTCAGACTGTAAATCCTCCTACATACATACAACCCCACGTAGGAACCACAGCCCAGCTGACAAGGAATCGTTTGGGGAGCCTGTAAAATTCCATATTGAAATCTGTGATCTTTTGATAATTCTCATTACTTAGTATATTATTGCTTACCTGCTTCTCGTTACGGCCGTTGTACGTCTTCCTTATTTGATAGTTCGTTAGAGAAAAATAGTCTGACAGTTTTTGTCATAAGATGACCTGTTCAGTGGTGCCGGTACTTTAGCGGTGCCACGGCAACACGGCGTGTCAACAACCCATCTTCCACCTCCGTTATTGTTCATGCAGAAGTGCACGAACGAAATTTCAGTATATACCCCGCGTTCAGACGTAAGCTACCATTGTTTTGTTGTTGGGAAATTATACGGAAATAAAAGTTAATGTAAAAGAAAACAAATACTAAACCATTTTTTTCCTAAAATTTTATTCATTCAAAAATGCACGCACGGCAGTTCGTGCGAAACTTGCTGCACTAGAAGACACGTTGTGTCTAAGGACACTTATGAATGTACAGAGCTTATGGTAACCCATGGTAGTAGCGACCCGTGACACCCAAATACCTTTAGCACAGGCTTTCAAAACCTAATACAGTGGCCCGTGGCAAAGCTCTCACTTCACACGGTGAGTGTCCAGGTTCGACTCCCGGCGAGGGTTGAAACATTGGGCGTTTCCTTATACCGGTTGTCTATGTTCACCCATCAGTAAAAAATGTGTACCTGGATGATAGTCGACTGGTGTGGGTCGCATCCCGGGACAAAATTGACCTAATTTTACCGAAATGCTCTGCATGACAAGGAGCTGTATACCTTGTACATGTACTTGTAGAAATAAATGTTATTATATTATAAAAATGTGAAGGCGATACCCCTCAAAAGATTCACTTAACCAAATATGCACTGTGATATAGCTGTATATATCTGACCGTTTTCGAGGGGTTTTCTATACTTAAAGCATAGCCAGAGGTCAGGCTTCCTTGTTGATTGTTGGTTCATCCAGGCTGTTGCTGTTGGCGGCCGCCGGCCTACATGTCCATTAACAGCCTTGTAGGTGTAGCACTTGGTGGAGGCAGTGATCTGGTTTACTCTTGAAAGTGTCTACATTTACGGTAATATTTTATAATTTCTGGTAACAGGTTGAATAGTGTTGGACTACGTATGTGCTCATAACTTCACTTGTTTTCACTGGGTATATTTTACATTATCATAGCTCTCACTCCAGTACGTTATTTTAATGTGTACATTTGATCAGGTCCTTTCTGGTAAATTTGTATTTAAGACACTAAATAATTAAAAGCTTAACAACACAACTACATAACATCCCACAGTTTATAATCTGAATAAAATCTTCACAAATATTTAGTAATATTGTGGGATGATCTTTTGAAATATGAACGTAACAAAGTGTTCAGATCTTTTAGTACTAGTCTAATGATCTTCAGTGTTAGTGTGCAGCTTTTGTTCATTTTACATCTCTCTATACTTAGTTTTCTTTTTTCTACCCTCAAGGAGGGTATTTGAATGCTGATGAAGGGCTCTTGTTCCAAGGAATTGGAGTATCCTACTGTTTCTTGGCTAAACACTGATTTCCTCTCATTCCCCATTTGCTATATGACTTAGCACTTGTTTCCCCATGAATATAATATCAGTGTACTTTTTATCTTGCTGTTATCGTTGCTTTACCTGTTTAGTCTCGTGTAATAGGTTATCTGGTTATCCGGTCAAGTAACTATAGGTACCTCGTAGCACAGGCATTAGGGCGTAGTGGAGACAGGTTGAATCAGTATTCGAAGCTTAGGTGTGGGACGGCTTTAGAAGGTGTCTCAGATCTTAACTTGTCTCGGATAATCATAACTTGAGCATGGAGTGAACGAGGTACGTTGGAAAGCGGTATAAGTAAATAAGGAGCCAAGTAGAGTTCTACTCAGCCAGGAGTTATGTCGCTTATAAGAAGGAGAATCCGTTTGACAAAATAGGTGTCGACACTCGTACTTTCCACCATCAGTAAGATGAATCGCTGGCTTACACATTGAGGCAAGTGAAGAAACGGGTTGCTAGTAGTATAGGCAGCTTGTGTACAGACAGCCCTTCCTCTACTGTTCTGGACAGGTGACTTGAACTGTACCCTATTGGCTGAAGGCGAAAAAGAACTGGTTACCACAGACAGTAAAATTTCATATAGTAGGCTGAAGGCCACTTTGAAGGAATAAGTGTGATATAAAAATATTTGTTACATTAACAGATGAGGGTTAAAATGTCAAGCCTGGTAACAGCTGTATAAAAAAAAAACTGAGCGCTCAAATGAACGGAATAATATAACTACCAGTGCAATATTGAATGAAATAAACATTACTTTTTCACTTTTTTGTAATCATTATTACTTACTAAAATTTTATTAAACACCATATTTACTACCAGTCAATTTTACTTTTGTACATTAAACATTATTTTTATACTTCCCATAACATTTTGTTGCCAAATTTTCAAGTTTGTATATTCAACTCCAACCTTTATATAATCCTTTGTACCTGTGCACTTGTGTGCCTCTGTACCTGTGTACCTGTCTACCATCTTACTATCATATTATAACCAAGACATTACCCTTGTTATTTTTTTACTATTATTCTTTTGGTACTTTAATTGTGAATTATATTTTGTCAACTTAAATCTAGTTATACTCTTGATCTTGTCAACAACCTATACCAGACTCTAGTGCAATTGCAAGTACCATTTCAATTTGTATTTTTATATTATAAGTTTGTATTATAATTCCTATTCTAAGATTGTTTTCATATCTTAGTGACTATATTGTGTGTGCAATTAGTGTATTTTTCAATTATATGATTGTTCAAGGCCCTTAACTATCTTTTGCTAACTAGTACCAACTACCTCATATATTTTTTTTTCTACTTTTTTTTATTCTTTTGCTACCTTAACTTGCATATTTTATCTTGTCAATTTAAATCTAGTTATACTCTAATTCTTGTAAACAACTTATATAACACCTTAGTGCAATTACAATTGAGAGTCTTGTGCCTTTTTTATATTATTAGATTAAACTCAGTTGTACTATAGTCATTACCAAATTCATTATATTAGACCATATTGCAATTACTAGTGAGAGACTGGTGCTATTTTTAATTTGTATTGTTATATTATTAGATTAAATCTAGTTGTACTAAAGCTCATTCTAGCTCAAAACATAGACTCCACAAAAGTCATTATATTAGACCTTAGTGCAATTATTTGATTACCACTTTATTGTTCACCACAACTTATATTAGTCCCTTTTATATTATAATTTTATATTATAATTCTAACTTTAAAGAATTACCTTTAAAGTACTACCTACTATCATATTCCCAAGCTCCATTATTTGATCATCACTTTATTTGTTCACCACAAATTATTTTAGTCCCTTTTATATTGTCTCCTTTATTTTAGCTTTAAAAAACTACCTTAGCTCATTATTTTTACATTTGTTAAATAATTCAGGTGCTATTTTTTTTTAGCTTTAGAATATTTACTCTATTTTTTACTTAATTCTAACTACAGATTCACTACAAATCTTATGATTACAAGCATTGATCCTGATACCAACCTCTTATTTAATGACTTAAATGATTCAAACAGTTACTGTAATTACTACACAGCAGAACAATCAAAGGCACTTCTCAGAGCTAACAACATAACTATCTTTAACTACGATATCAGATCTTCAAGCAAGCATTATGATGACCTCCTAGCATTACTAAATTCCTTGCATGCCAATATGTCCATCATTACACTAACTGAAACCTGGCTAAAGCCTGATACTACAGATGTCTATGCCATTCCTGGTTACACAGCCATACACAACTGTAGGCCAGACCAACAAAGGGGTGGCACTGCTATATACTACTCAGACCAACTAGAATGTATCACTAATACTTGCACAAGGGATGAACATGGGGAATATATAATAGCTAAATTCAAATCCAAATACCTACAAAAACCTCTCACAGTGATAAACATCTACAGAGTTCCACAATCAAACATTAGCCAATTTAGTCAAAACCTAGGAAGTATGATAACTGATGCACGCATGAACAAAGATCACTTACTACTCTCAGGTGACTTCAATATAAATCTCCTGCAAGACCAGGACCCACACGTTACTGAATTCACAAACACAATGAGTAACTGCATGTTGCTACCAACAGTAACAAAACCTACAAGAGTTACAGAGACTAGTGTTTCCCTACTTGACCACATTTGGACCAACACCATATCCCCTTTAAAATCAGGCATAATTACAGATAATACCACAGACCACTACCCTACTTTCCTCATAACAACTCTTGGTAAAATACCCCAAGACACTACTAAAGTCACCTTCAGACTTCACAATGAGGCAGCCATTAATAACTTCACAACAGCAGTAACAAACATTGACTGGCACACTGAGCTAGAAATCTATACAGATATTGACGAATGTTTTAATAATTTTCTAAAAAAGACCCAATACCTTTATAACAAGCACTGCCCTAAAAAAACTAAACAGATGACAGCTAAGAGACTGAACAGTCCCTGGCTAACACCCAGCATTCTCAAATCCATAAATACAAAACACCGATATGAAAAACAGTACAGAATGGGTCACATAACCAGAGACCAAACAAAACGTTACTCGTCAATCCTAACCAGCCTGATAAGAAGGGCAAAAAAATTGTATTATGAGAACAGATTATCCAACTTACGAGGTGATATAAAAAAGACCTGGAAGACCCTATCAGAAATTCTGGGAACAAAAAAGATATCACGACATAGCGAAATAAAATTAGCAAAATCAGATGAACCCCAACTCCCACCAACAGAAACAGCAAACAGACTCAATGATTTCTTCTCCACTATAGGTCAAAACCTTGCCAATAAAATCCCAAGCTCAGATACCCCACCAAATGACTACCTCACTGGCAACTACCCGAACACTGTTCCTAGCTCCGACTAACCCATACGAAGTCTCCCTTATTATCAACGCACTGAAAAACAAGGCAGGAGATTTAAATACCTTACCACCCTTTATATACAAAAAAGCGTCACAAGTACTATCACCAATCATTGCAACACTCTTTAACAAATCCATTGAATCCTCCACCTTCCCTACAGTTCTCAAAATTGCAAGGGTCACCCCGATCCATAAAGGAGGAGACCAAACAGAGTTGAATAACTATAGGCCAATACCAAATTTACGCCCTCTCTCAAAAATCTTCGAAAAATTAATTCATAAACGAATCTACTCCTACCTCATCTCCCAAAACATTCTCAACCCCTGCCAATTTGGATTCAGGCCTAATAAAAATACTAATGATGCTATTATACACATGCTAGAACATATATACACTGCAATAGAGAAAAAAGAAGTCCCACTGGGGATCTTCATTGACTTACGTAAAGCTTTTGATACAGTTGACCATGACTTGCTCCACGTAAAATTGTCACACTATGGTATTAGAGGGCACTCCCTCAACTACCTCAAGTCTTACCTCAGCAACAGAAGCCAATATGTGTACGCAAATGGGGCAAGCTCTTCCGCACAACCAATTACAGTTGGTGTCCCACAGGGAAGTGTCCTTGGCCCTCTTCTCTTTCTCCTATACATAAATGACCTACCAAATGCTTCGCAATTACTCAAACCCACACTTTTTGCAGATGACACTACATACGTCTTCTCTCACCCGAGCCCAGTCACGCTAGCCAATACTGTAAACACCGAATTACAGAAAATATCTACCTGGATGAGGACTAACAAATTTACACTAAACATTGACAAAACCTACTTCATTCAGTTTGGTAACAGAGCTACAGATGTACCTCTTAACATAACAATAAACGGATCACCTATCACAAAGCTAACAGAGGGAAAATTCCTAGGAATCCACCTCGATAATAGACTCAAATTTCATCATATACAACAAATTTCTAAGAAAATCTCCAAGACTGTAGGCATACTATCGAAGATACATAGACTCAAATTTCATACACATATACAACAAACGTTTCGGTCCGACTGGACCAAGTTGGAAAACGTCTCCAAGACTGTAGGCATACTATCGAAGATACGGTACTATGTTCCACAGTCAGCCCTCCTGGCCCTTTATCACTCTCTTATTTACCCCTATCTCACCTATGGAATTTGTGCATGGGGCTCAACAACAATTAACCATCTCAGACCACTAATTACCCAACAAAAGGCTGCAGTTAGAATGATAACAAATTCTCACTACAGGCAACACACTCCACCAATATTCAAAACACTCAACCTACTCACCATACAAAACATCCATACTTATTATTGCACCTATTACATACATAGAACACTTAACTCTGATATTAACCCTCCCCTCAAACATCTCCTTGCCAACCGCAACAGAACACATGACCATAACACAAGGCACAGATCACTCTTTGATGTTCCTCGTGTCCATCTCACGCTATGCAAAAACTCAATGCACATAAAAGGCCCTAAAATCTGGAATTCATTACCTGTAAATATAAAAGAAACACTACCTGTTTATAAATTCAAGTCTCTTCTCAAAGATCACTTACTCACTCAAAACCAAATAAATACTGAATAACTGAACCTTATAAATTGTATATCCTATATGTTACTCACAATTATATCACACAAATGTTAAACCTAGGACCCAATCTAACTTTATTATTTTTTTAAATACACTACCTAACAGAATACTCCATTCGACTGAATGTACAGCAATGCAAGCAACCATATGACCTGTCTTTGTAATACTCATTTGTGCTTTATAGTTATCTGTTTACAATAATGTTTTATCACTGATTTCATCATTGCTTAGTTAATCTTAAGTTAATTTTAAGCCAGCCCGTAATGCTATGCATATAAGTGGCTTTGGCATGCTGCTCTTACCTGTATTTTTTGTACCTCTGTTTGTATGCTTAAATTACTAAATAAATAAATGATACAAGGACTCAGAGAAACGGGTGTCAAATGAGTGTCCCAGGCTCATTGATTCAAATATCATGTAACCTGCCGGACACCACAAAAAATTGTAGAGGGGCCGCCAAGTGGCGCTTATGTATGTAATATATGTATCTGCGGCAAACGACTTACACCAGTCATTCACTGTGAAATAAATATGTACAAGCTAACTTTTTTTCTTCGAAGATATAAGCGCCTCTGGCTTTCTTGGGTAATTAATTCTCCGTTAATAATTCGAAAAATTTTTTTTGTACCTCTCCAGCCATACAGGGTTCAGATATAAATTTTGTTAATCCTTATCTCCTATACATGTACTGATACTACCATATCAAGAACATTAATAAAGGTAGTGCTGAATTTTCCACAGGTATTATGTATATGAATCATCACCACAAGTTTAGCACTTACCTATCTGTAATAATAATAATAATAATAATACAAATTCTGTGTTGTACATAATATCACGTTGACTTCTGCATGTGACAGATTTCATCTGAGGATTCTGAAATTGACATCATAGTATCTTAGTTTACATTGCTTGAATTTTAATTTCTCAGTTTTCTAAAGATGAGCTGACACTGGCATCAATGAAATGTAGATCCATGCTTTCTAAACAGCATGCTGACTGTATTTTATTTTATTTTCAGATATACTGACAGCGTAAGATGGTGGACCACTGGATGAAGATTAACACGGAGGAGAAACTGCTCAGTGTAGTGAATGTTGTGCCATAAATATGTGACTATAATGCTCAAAGTAACATGAATTGTGCCAGTATTATCCTGTGAAAACTCCTGTGACATTTTAAGTTGAAAAACATTTTTGTACTAAAGTAGTTTAGTTTTATTGACGAAAAGGACTAAGAAATATCGATACAAGACTGTTGATGAGAATGCTCTAGTGCTCCCTTGTAATTCAGAGAATGGCAGCAGTCGCCCGAAAGGTAAGTTAACAGTTTTCTTTGTTCACTTTATAGGGGTAACTCATGAGTTCATGAAGTTGGATCTCCTCGATTATTTTATTTTGCCTATCACCTAAATAAAAAAATTCCACAAAAAATAACTATTTTTCTTGTAAAATGTTATTGGATTTCTGCCCTGGAAAAAATTTAAATAATGACTAAGTTATTAGATTCAGCTTATTAAGAGCTCAAAATTCTTATTAAAATGAGTGCGACTGTATTAATCTTTTATGTATTTAAAATTTCAGTTCTACTTTATTTGACAATGTTCTCACACTGAGGTACCAGGGTTCGATCCCAGGACTAGTGGAAGCGTCCTTAGACCTGTTGTTCCTGTTCACCTAGCTGCCTAGCAGAACGTAGGTGCCTGGTTGTTAGCCGATTGGTGTGGGTCATATCCCGGGGAAGAAGAATAGAGAGACATTAATAGAAGTAAGCAGTCTGATAAGGCTTTATTGGGTTGTGGATTATGAACCCTACGGGTTAATATTCCGAGCAAAATCATCTTGATGTAAAATAAATACTATAGTGTCCCCTGGTAATTCAGAAAATGTCAACAGTCACTGGAAAGGTGAGCACCAGATTTTTTTTTGTTTTATCTTGTAGGGGAAACTCTTGGGTTTATCAAGTTTGATACGAAAATAAATATTGAATTCAATCTGTCGCCTCTCAGGATCATTGCTTTAAGTTGTCCTGTTTCCTGACGAATAAAACAGTGTTTCCTGACACGGGTCTCAGTCATGTGATGATCCGGTACATTCTAATTTTAAGTTGTGCGATTCTACATATCGTGTTAATTTACTTAAATTTCCATTTTCCACTATATTTATCATAATATTAGAAATATTGTAAACTATAATTAATATTCCTACACTAGCTCAAGGCAAACTATTTGATTCCTGCATTCAGACAGTAATGTGTAATTTGTGTGGTTTACTGCCAACAATGTACAAATGATGCAAGTTGCAAAACTTAGTGGGACGAAGTGTCACTTTGTGTAGAGCATTATCAGTGACTCGACGAAGTTCTGCATAGTGAAACTTGTGACATACCAGTGGCCGGTTTCGAGGATTCTTGTGCTCCTGCAACCCTGCCTGGTGCAAGGCTTCCCTGTTAACCAGTTGATCAACCAGGTTTATGCTAGCTGCTAGCAGGCCACACAGTCATCGCAACCCAACTGTTCTTGAAGTTTTAGCAGGAAACTATCTAGCTTCTTAAAAACTTGTGTCTTCGCTCTGGCAGTATTTCTGTAATCTACTGGTAGTATTAATGGTGAAGTCTTCGGCCTCGGATGCTGACAGTTTTTATTATGCCTATGGCAGTGTAGCTCTTCTCTGGGTTTATAGCTGTGTGCAAGTTAGAGATCAAGCCCTCAAGTATCTTACATATATTATCAGGTATCTCTTCCTCCTGCCAGAGAGGAAAAAATCCAAGTACTTTGAAGACTTCTCAATAGTTTAAATATTGATTCCTTTTGGGTCGTGTACGACTTACATACGTTTTCCAGCTATGCTTTGCTGCTGTGATCACAGAACAGTATTGTACTAGTTAGAGCACAAGTGATTTCAGAAGTACCATTACTGGTTTTTCTTCCCCTTTGAAAGTTCTCATAACACTACTTGTCATTTTCCAGGCCTTGGTTGCAGACGATGGATAATCTGATTTAATTATTCCTGAATCTTTTACCAGTTTCTTACGTTCCGTGGTATGGTGTTTTTCTGTTCTGTAAACTGTTTTTTTTTATGTCTTTATTTTTCTCATCTGAGCAGTTGAGATTTGTCACCGCTGAACATTGTTATTTTTAATTTCTAATACTTCACTAATCTGATCACGGAACGGGTGGGGCTTGAACCCATGGTGCAAGTGCTAAAACTCCCAGGTCAATGCGTTAACCACTCGACCAGCTGGCTCTAATAAGATTCTTCCTACTACGTATATTTGCTTGCAGTCGTGTTATTGCGATTTCGTGAGTAACTTCACTAATCTGATTATCTCACTGACTCGGTTTGGTTTTCTTCTGACAGCTTTAATGTCACTGGTTTCTTTAAACCATACCCCCGGCCGGGATTGAACCCGCGGTCATAGAGACTCTATGACCGCGGGTTCAATCCCGGCCGGGGGTATGGTTTATTTGCAATCGTGTCATTACGATTTCTTGAGTCATGTTGACTGGTTTCTTTATTTGTTTTATTTTCGTTTCAAGTTTTAAATTCTTTGTGCTGCAACATTTCGTGAATCATGACACTGGGTTTGACACTGTGATTTTATATTTCCAGTGAAAGTACACTCAATTCAATTAAATTCGGTTCAGTTTTTGTTTCAAAATTACTGTACTGTACATAAAACACAAAATAACCTGAAAGTCTGTAGGATGCACACCATTTTGGCCAACCATATTCTTGCCAGATCTCTTCACTGACGATGGTAAAACTATTCACAGTATCACTCATTTTTTTCATAGCTGTATCATGCTGATGTCTGACGCTGCTGCTCTGAAATCACAGAGCATGTACACATGTATACATGGCAACTCCTGTTGCTTCAGTCCTGGAGGGGGAAAATACAATGCCTGCACTCAGAAGAATGGACCGGGATGTTCCAGTTCGGTTGGTCATTTGAATGTGATGTCCTCGCACGTCTGGCAAGTCAGTTATTAATTGGTAGTGAATGTTTCCTTTTTTCTTTTTAGGTCACCCCACCTTGGTGGGAGACGGCCATTGTGGCTACCTACTTGGAGGATATTCCGGGGATCATTAACAACAAATACACCTAAGTTCCTTAAAAATAGAACAGTAAAGCTCTAGGTGTGTATATACGTACTGGGATATACACATATCTTTGTATATACACTGGGGAAACAATTGACTGGTGTTTGGGATGATTTATACATTATTTGTGGCTATTACAGTTTTTGAGTTTGAGGCTGGGGCATTTGACGACGAGGTCAACAGCAGGCAACTCTTGGTTCTGTGCAGGGGAAGCGGAAGGGAGGAGGTTGCACGGCAGGCGGCGTTGGTGTCACTTGATGAGGGAACAGCGGCAGGGGATTCTTTATCTTGTGACGGGGACACCGAAGGGTGGAAGTGTAAGCGATGGGTGTGCCGCTGGGGTGACTAGGGTAATAGCACCGTGACGCTGACACGGTCTAAGGCCGCCCTCTTTTACATTCTTTGCTTGTTTATTTTTTTTTTTATCGCTAACTGTACATTGATCTGTCTTGTTGGAACTTCCTCAATAATTTAATATATTTGGGTTTTAACAGGTTTACTGTTAATTCTAAATGGTGCTCATGTTATCACATCCATAACACCTGCTGCTCCCTGTTCACATAAGTGAATATATATATACTTAAGAGTTAGTTACCTGTTGTGGGTCTCATCCTGAGGACTCTTAACTGAAATAAGCCAGGGTTATTAATTCGAAGTCCTTTTTCTGGAAGAAAAGGCATATGCAAGAGTAGGTTTTATTATTAATTGGAGTAATAGCCTCATCAGTCAAGGCCATACACATGGTTATGCACGCCTCAGTGTAAATGCACTTGAGATAACAACATAGTGTATATACACTGAGATACAAGCATTAATGTATAAATACAGATACACAACTCGTGTATATATATATATATATATATATATATATATATATATATATATATATATATATATATATATATATATATATATATATATACATGGTAGTAGGTTGGTAGACAGCAACCACCCAGGGAAGTAATACCGTCCTGCCTGATGACTGTGAAACAGAACCCTGTAACTGTTTTGCATGATGGTAGGATTGCTGGTTTCTTTTTCTGTCTCATAAACACGCTAGATAACAGGGATATCTTGCTACTCCTACTTACACTTTGGTCACACTTCACAGACACGCACATGCATATATATATACATACATCTAGGCTTTTCTCCTTTTTCTAAATAGCTCTTGTTCTTCTTTATTTCTTCTATTGTCCATGGGGAAGTGGAAAAGAATCTTTCCTCCGTAAGCCATGCGTGTCGTATGAGGCGACTAAAATGCCGGGAGCAATGGGCTAGTAACCCCTTCTCCTGTAGACATTTACTAAAAAAGAGAAGAAGAAAAACTTTATAAAACTGGGATGCTTAAATGTGCGTGGATGTAGTGCGGATGACAAGAAACAGATGATTGCTGATGTTATGAATGAAAAGAAGTTGGATGTCCTGGCCCTAAGCGAAACAAAGCTGAAGGGGGTAGGGGAGTTTCAGTGGGGGGAAATAAATGGGATTAAATCTGGAGTATCTGAGAGAGTTAGACAAAGGAAGGGGTAGCAGTATTGTTGAATGATCAGTTATGGAAGGAGAAAAGAGAATATGAATGTGTAAATTCAAGAATTATGTGGATTAAAGTAAAGGTTGGATGCGAGAAGTGGGTCATAATAAGCGTGTATGCACCTGGAGAAGAGAGGAATGCAGAGGAGAGAGAGAGATTTTGGGAGATGTTAAGTGAATGTATAGGAGCCTTTGAACCAAGTGAGAGAGTAATTGTGGTAGGGGACCTGAATGCTAAAGTAGGAGAAACTTTTAGAGAGGGTGTGGTAGGTAAGTTTGGGGTGCCAGGTGTAAATGATAATGGGAGCCCTTTGATTGAACTTTGTATAGAAAGGGGTTTAGTTATAGGTAATACATATTTTAAGAAAAAGAGGATAAATAAGTATACAAGATATGATGTAGGGCGAAATGACAGTAGTTTGTTGGATTATGTATTGGTAGATAAAAGACTGTTGAGTAGACTTCAGGATGTACATGTTTATAGAGGGGCCACAGATATATCAGATCACTTTCTAGTTGTAGCTACACTGAGAGTAAAAGGTAGATGGGATACAAGGAGAATAGAAGCATCAGGGAAGAGAGAGGTGAAGGTTTATAAACTAAAAGAGGAGGCAGTTAGGGTAAGATATAAACAGCTATTGGAGGATAGATGGGCTAATGAGAGCATAGGCAATGGGGTCGAAGAGGTATGGGGTAGGTTTAAAAATGTAGTGTTAGAGTGTTCAGCAGAAGTTTGTGGTTACAGGAAAGTGGGTGCGGGAGGGAAGAGGAGCGATTGGTGGAATGATGATGTAAAGAGAGTAGTAAGGGAGAAAAAGTTAGCATATGAGAAGTTTTTACAAAGTAGAAGTGATGCAAGGAGGGAAGAGTATATGGAGAAAAAGAGAGAGGTTAAGAGAGTGGTGAAGCAATGTAAAAAGAGAGCAAATGAGAGAGTGGGTGAGATG
>NC_091362.1:12257592-12317592 GCF_038502225.1 Cherax quadricarinatus | reverse complement strand
TTTCATTTCCCTGGGTATAATCCATCACACAGGATGGGTTGCATACATGAGGTAATGAAATCCATCAGCCTAAGGTGAAACATTTCATTAGGGGAATGGGGATATCGTAAAGTAGTCTTCCAATACTTTGGTAGCTGTGAGAGCTTGAAAGGCTTCGTTTCAGCACGGCTGGAGTTGTTAATACGTGGGAATAGTAATCCCAGCTCAGCTAGAACGAAACCTTTGAAGCAAGTGACTATAAGCGGGGAGGTAGGGAGTAGTGGGGAGGTGAGAGTGCTTGTGTTGGCGAGCTGTTGTCAGTGAGTGTTGAGTGTGTGGTGTGTGAGGAGCGGTAAAAGTGTAGTGGTGGGTGTTGTGACCAACGTGTGTGTTCCAGGTGTATCTTCAGTGTGTAATGGTGGTGGTGCAGAAGATAAGTGTAGTGGTGTAAAAAATTAGCCTGTGGAAAGGACCATCTTATGAGAGTAAAGGCTGTTTACATTCTGCTCACACAGGCTGCAGAATCAACGTACATGACAACACAATGAGTAATTGCTTTGCCAGCTGTGATTGGCAGTAAATAAGGGAATCGAAGTCAATAGCCTGTGCATATGCATTTCCCGCTTTGCTTTCGGCCATAAACTTTTGACTACCGTCCACTGGATGGGTATGGGGTGCATAATGAAGATATCAAACTAAGTATCGATGTATCAAGTTATACACTTAGTAACTGTGTTCCCGTTTCTTCTTTTCCCATCATGATGTTTATAGTGACTCGGTTTGTTGTTGATGTGTGTAACTGAGCTGGGATTCTTGGCACCTGTCGGAAAGTTCTGTTACTTGTTACTATGGTAGTGGTGGCTAGCGTGGTAACTGGCTTACCGCACCCCGCATAGCTCACACACTCATCCATTTCGAAGTTCATTCTCGCAATGTTGTGTTTTTCCCAATTGCTTGCTATTCTTCAATACCTCTCCCCTTTCCATCCATTATTCCCTCTTCTTTTTTTATTCTCGTAATTTTGTGCTCTGTCCATCTCCGTGATAGCTTTCCTTCAAAACCTTTCATTCCATCTATCCCTCCTCCTGATGTATTCTCATAATGTTGTGCTGCTGTTCTACCTGCTTGCTGGTTCTTCTTCTGTACCTCTTCCCTTTCACCCATTACTCTCTCTCCTGTGTGATTAATTGTGGTTATCTTTGTTGCAGTGTTAAAAAACTGTAGGTGTGTATAACTCCCTACGATATCAATAAAGAATTATGAATAAAAATGTGTCAAAATTAGCACTTCTCTCCCATTTGAGGAACTGTAACAGCTCTCAGTTGAATTTTATTTAAATACGTCGTGGTTAGCATGCTTACTCCACGACCACTTAAAAGAATGGTTTGATCTTACAAATTTGCTTCCTCCTTGTATTGTTGAACATTAAAATGGTATAAAATACCGACAGGTTGTTAGGTAAGACACATATGCAACAGTTAGGTATCTTTATTTCGAAACGTTTCGCCTACACAGTAGGCTTCTTCAGTCGAGTACAGAAAATGTACTTCAAGTTTATCCTTAAATGTTCTTCAAGTTTATCCTTAGTATGGACTGATGAAGCTACTATGTGGCGAAACGTTTCCTCAATAAAGATACCCAAGAGTTGCACATGTGTCTAATTTAACGAGTACAGAAAAGTTGATAGAAGCAGAAGATACTTGATGACGATGTAATCAGTCCATCACCCTTGAAGTTTTGAGGTGGTCAGTCCCTCAGTCTGGAGAAGAGTGTTGTTCCATAGTGTGAAACAATATGGAGTTGAAGTGACAGGATGGAGCCTTATATACCGCCAGGAGGTGAGATGTAGGCCACTAGTAGAGGTAAGAATGTCGTTGGAAGGTCAGGTCCCTCTCAGATCCAGCCATTCTCACTGGTAGAAGTTGTCAAAGTTGATTTCAGGTCTGTACCAAGATACCCTTGTGTTGCAGTGTCTGACAGTGAACATTAAAATGGTATCTTCTGCTTCTATCAACTTTTCTGTACTCGACTGAAGAAGCCTACTGTGTAGGCGAAACGTTTAAAAAATAAAGATACCTAACTGTTGCATGTGTGTCTTACCTAACATCCTCGTATTGTTGTATTCATGTAGTCAGTGACGATTAGTTAAAGCATTTAAAAGGTGTGTGTGTGTGTATTATATATATATATATATATATATATATATATATATATATATATATATATGTATATATATATATATGTATATATATATATATGTATATATATATATGTATATATATATATATATATATATATATATGTCGTGCCGAATAGGCAGAACTTGCCATCTTGGCTTAAATAGCAACGCTCATCTTGCCATATAGGACAAGTGAAAATTTGTGTATGCAATAATTTCGCCAAAATCATTCTGAACCTAACGAAAAAAATATATTTCATTGTGTTTGTTTAGTATTAAATTATTGTAAACAAATCTAAAATATATTTAGTTGGGTTAGGATAAAATAAATTGCTCTTGTTATAATAAGGTTAGGTAAGTTTTCTAAGATTCTTTTGTTGAAAAATTAATTTTTTTTACATTAACATTAATGAAAAAAATATATCTTTAAACGTATAAGAGAAAATTTTAGAAAGGACTTAATTTTAAATGAGTTCTTGCTAATTGACCAGTTTTACATATTCGGCACGACATATATATATATATATATATATATATATATGAGAAAACAAAGAGCACTGATAATGATGAACGAACACTTATGAAAAGAAAATAATTGGTGTATATAAGGTGCTATCAAAAAAGTTACCGAATTGGGGCCAAAAAAAAATAGTATATAGGCGTACCACGTTGCTGAAGTTCTCTCACGAAGTACTCTCCTTAGGAGGCTATACACTGATCCTGGCGCCTCTGCCACTTCTCGAAATATTTCTGGAACTCTTCTTTCCTTACTGTGACTAGGACGGCCCATGATTCTGCTCGACTCTCCTCCACGCCGTTATTTTCGTTTATGGGAAGAGAAGTTATAGGAGGCTAGATCTGGCAAGTAGGGAGGTTGGGGGATGACCATGTTTTTTGGCTAGAAAACACTGGACAGGCAGTGCGACACTAGCAGGGGCATTGTCATAGTGGTTGAACCATTTGGAGCCTCACAGCGCCGGATGTTCCCTTCTCGCGTCTTCCCTCATGTCTCGGAACTTTGATGTAAAAAATTTGGTTAACTCTCTTCCCTGCTGGAACAAATTCCCAATGATCAATTCCTACTTTGGCAAGAAATTCTGGATACTCGGACAACGATCTTCGTGAATAATCTTCCTCACTTTTTCAGTGTTGACATCTATTTTTGACATCGATAAATTGGTAGTGTGTTCATCATCTTCAGCTGATATTCATCCTGCATTGAACTGAGAAAGCCATTTAAAACACTGTATCCGACACATTGTTTCGCATCCAAATGCTTGCTGAAGCATTTTGAGAGTTTCACTAGGTATTTTACCAAGCTTGAAACAGTATTACACAAAAAAAGGCAATTGGCTCCTGGAGTTCAACCCCACCAGGTACAAAGTCAAGAAGATTGGGGAAGGGCAAAGAAGACCGCAGACGGAGTACAGTCTAGGGGGCCAGAGACCAGGCACATCTCCTGAGGCGCACATCAACCAAATAACTGCTGCAGCATATGGGCGCCTAGCAAACCTAAGAACAGCATTCCGCCATCTTAATAAGGAATCGTTCAGGACCCTGTACACCGTGTACGTTAGGCCCATATTGGAGTATGCGGCACCAATTTGGAACCCACATCTAGCCAAGCACGTAAAGAAACTAGAGAAAGTGTAAAGGTTTGCAACAAGACTAGTCCCAGAGCTAAGGGGTATGTCCTACGAGGAGAGGTTAAGGGAAATCAACCTGACGACACTGGAGGACAGGAGAGAGAGAGAGAGAACATGATAACGACATATAAAATACTGAGAGGAATTGACAAGGTGGACAGACAGAATGTTCCAGAGATGGGACACAGCAACAAGGGGACACAGTTGGAAGTTGAAGACACAGATGAATCACAGGGATGTTAGGAAGTATTTCTTCAGTCACAGAGTAGTCAGGAAGTGGAATAGTTTGGGAAGCTATGTAGTGGAGGCAGGATCCATTCATAGCTTTAAGCAGAGGTATGATAAAGCTCATGGTGCAGGGAGTGTGACCCAGTAGCGGCCAGTGAAGAGGCGGGGCCAGGAGCTATGACTCGACCCCTGCAGCCACAACTAGGTGAGTACACACGCGCACACTGTTTTTGCAAAGATTCCAGTCTGTTACACAAAAAAATCGCAACAAGGTACAATGCCTGTCTAACCTCAGCAGAATGACTTATCGCACTGAAGCTCGTCACGTTATTTCACAAAGGAGTGTACTGTGTAGCATGATCTATACCTCCACCTTATTTCTCCTAGGAAGCTCGCGAAAATTCGAGTTCTGAAACTTTTTGATAGCAACTTGTATGTTTAAATTCAAGAAATGTTACATTTAGAATAAAAGTGAGATGTGAGAAATGGGTAACAATCAGTATTCTTTTAACCAGAGGTAAGGGATCTTCAATTTAAAGTGAGAGAAACTGTTGTGAAAAGTGTATTGTCAAAATTTGGATTTGTGGGTGTAAATGACAATTAAAAAGTAGTAATTGAATTGCACTTTAGATATAGGTTTAGTAACGGGAACACAAGTTTCCAGATAAAAAGGACAAGTATAATAGGTATGAAGGTGTTGTAAGCTTTTAAAATTATATTTTTAGGGACTTGACTGTTATGTCTTATCATATCTAGTTGTGCTGAAGTAACTAAATGGAAAATATAATATAAATAGAAGGGTGTCTGTGTATAAAAAAGTTAGAAAAAGTTAGTGTTAAAAGAATGGTTAATGAGAGGTATGAACAACAGTTAGAAGTAATGCTAGGCAGAGTGAAAGTAATGACTAGAATGTTGAATAAGTATGTGAATTTAATAATGTAGTGTTATTGTAAAGCAGAGGTTTGTGTTTACATGAGGGTGGGAGCAGAAGACACGAGGAACGATTGGCGGAATCAGATAAAAAGAGATGGTAAGGGAGAATAATTTGTCACATGAAAGGCTTTTACAGTGTTAAAGTAATGTACGAAAAAAGTATTTTGAGAAGAAAAAAACGTATGGCTAAATATAACAGTATTAATAGCTATATAAAAATTTGCTGAGAAAAAAGTTTTGACATAATAAGTTAATTGAAATGAAAGTTGCTGTTACCTTGAAGAATAATTAGGTAGACGTAGTAGAGAGGAACATGGCTTATTTGAGTTGTTGATGTTGGCATCAATTTTAGTGTAGTGATTAGTGCGTTTCTTAGCAGGGAAGTGCTGGAAATGGAGATGGAGGAAGTGGGTGATGTAATAAGCATGTGTAAAGTGAGAAATGCAGCAGGGGTGGATAGAATCAGCGCTGAAATACTGAAATCAGGTGGGGTAAAAGTTTTTGAATGGTTTCTGCTTTTGTTTAATTTATGAATGAAAGTAGGAAGGGTACCTAAGGATTGGCATAGTTCTTTTGGGTAAGGGAAAACCAAACAGGATACTCACCTTTGCAACTGTCGAGTCTTAGCACCTGGCAGTAGCTAGCCGCTACTGGACTCGCAATCTCTTGGCTTCGAGAGCTTTATCGTACTTCTTCTTAAAGCTCTGTATGGGTCCAGTCACTCACATTTTGATCACTTACCTGATCGCAAGGACAACTTTGGGAATCGGATCCTTAAGATAACTCTGGCATTTCATTGTGACTTATGTGTTTCAATTTCCAGCTGTGCTCTCGTACATTGTTTTCAGATCACCCCAAATCCTTCTTCTATTTAATGCAAATAAGTTTCTCTCTCTCAATCTCTCTTCACAGAATATCCCCGTTAGCTCCGGGAAAAGTCTAATTGTAAACCTCTGCACTTTTTCCAATTTCTTGACATGTTAGGCAAGGTGTGGGTTCCATATTGGTGCTGCATACTCTAATATAGGCTTTATATATGCCGTATAAAGTGTCGTGAATGACTCCTTGCTTTAGTTTCTGAAAGCCAGTCTTTGATTTGCTAGAAACGCATTTGGGGCAACAGTTATTTGGTTGATGTGCGCCTCAGGCGATACGCTCGGTACAGTGCTCACCTTGAGGTCCTTCTCCTTAAGTAAGGTTTGCAGCCTTTACCCCCTCCCCGAGCCCCCACCACACTGAGTAGGCAGGCGGGAAAGGGGGGGTCTTGGGGGGGAAGATGGTACATGTGCACCTTCTCATTTGTCACGGTACAGGAGAGCTAATAACGTGCTCGGCAGCATAATACGCACGCTTGCACAGAGATGAAAACGGCAAACATTGCAGAATAAAGAGATTACATTCACGGTTTGAGATTATTTTACTTACAGGAATGGACTGTTATTGTGATGGTGTATCGACGAGACGTTTGATATCGGAATCTCTCTGAAAGTAGATTAAGCACTAGTTGAGGCTACCCACATATTTTTTTTTTTTTGTAACCTCTGTGGCTAAGTCGGTAAAACTGTGATCTTGCAGTCGCAAAGACGCCGGTTCAGTTCCTGGTACTCTGTACACGAGATACAAGTTGCAAAAAAAAAAAAAAGTCACGTACTTGATATAATTATAAATTGGAAATTTCTCACGCGCCGTGAAGCCAAATGCTACCCTGTTAACGAAAGCAGATTAGTTCTCATAATCATTCTACCTTCGGTAATGACGGCAGGATTTTAACTAGAGGCATTACCGACGTAGTTACATTACAGGTAGTGTCTTAAGTTATTTTAATAGGAATGAGCAGTCGCAGCCCCTAAACCTGTCAAGGGCAATAATATTGAACGTAGTGTTGGTTACAGTTATGCTTTGTCAAGATTTAGGCAAAGGGGTCCACGTTATCTAATTGGGAACATATTGTTTCAGTTTCTGTTTGGGAGGAATCTTGTTTCCTCTCCATTACCCGCCAAGATTTAACAGCATATTCACCAGAATTCTTGGAGCAAGACTCATACCGTCGCAGCCCCTTAAAAAGTAACAGCAGCTGCAGTGGTCCTGCCAAATGAAGATGATTTCTAAAGTGCTGAATTCTGGTTCTTAGGTCAATATTTTAACTTTCGGTCGGCTGATGTGATGGGTGATGTGTCTCGGAGGGTCATTTAAATTGTGATGTAGGGGCAGGAATTACGGGCTGTGGTAGTTACCTCGCCTCTCGCTCATAACGCACTAAACGAATTTATACTTGTAGCTCTTACCGGAACTGGGGAGGCTAATGTTGCTCTCCTACCTCCTGTAGTGGATACATACACAAGCAGTTACTGCACACTTTAGACTACGTGTCGTTCGAGCTGCAAGCTTTTTCAAGACTAGTCAGACATGATAGTCTGCTGCGCAGACGAAACATCAAAATAATTTCTAGCCACTGTTTGTGTCTTTATCAACAAGAACTCATCGTTGTTGTTGCAGGTACCACCTACCCCTTCTTTCTGTTGTGTTTCCACGATACCAGTGGTCCAAGTTGATTATTATTTTTACCAGACTCTTCCTACTTTCCTATAAATTCTTCTTAATGGTTTAGCCAGTATCATTCTTCCCCTTACCCCACCTTTCTTGGATCAAATCTGATTACCTCTCATTCCCCAGGCACTACATGACCCCTATGGGTCATATACCGAACTAACAATAAACAACCATCCCCGCACGGTTATTTGAATATTTTTTCTCAGTGAGAAAATAAAATTATAAGAACACATACAGTAGTAGGCCCGTGCTAGGTACGTCATGTCCAAACCCCACACATTCCCACTTACGTATTTGTTTATTAATTTTTAAAGCTACCCATAGTGTCGTCAGTGACACTACTTGGTAATTTATTCCTCACGTCCACAATACTGCCAAGCCTATGCTTACAGAATCTCTGTTTATCCAATTTGTTTTTCTGGCTACGTTGTAGATGCTCTTTTAGTGATTAAAGTAGTGTGAAACTTTGTAACATGTAAAATGCTTTGGGTGAGGGGGTAGCCACAGGCATTGGTGGGGCTGTTCACAGGCATTGGTGGGGCTGTTCACAGGCATTGGTGGGGCTGTTCACAGGCATTGGTGGGGCTGTTCACAGGCATTGGTGGGGCTGTCCACAGGCATTGGTGGGGCTGTTCACAGGCATTGGTGGGGCTGTCCACAGGCATTGGTGGGGCTGTCCACAGGCATTGGTGGGGCTGTCTACAGGCATTGGTGGGGCTGTTCACATGCATTGGTGGGGCTGTCCACAGGCATTGGTGGGGCTGTTCACATGCATTGGTGGGGCTGTCCACAGGCATTGGTGGGGCTGTTCACAGGCATTGGTGGGGCTGTTCACAGGCATTGGTGGGGCTGTCCACAGGCATTGGTGGGGCTGTCCACAGGCATTGGTGGGGCTGTCCACAGGCATTGGTGGGGCTGTTCACAGGCATTGGTGGGGCTGTTCACATGCATTGGTGGGGCTGTTCACAGGCATTGGTGGAGCTGTGCTAAACGACCACAGCTGAGCTATATTAGGGACTGGTGACCGGTAGTATTGTGCTAAGGGACCACAGTTCAAGCTTTACCAGATTAGCGTTGGGGCAGCAAAGTACATCACTACACCATAAAGGCCAACGCCAGATATTACAGTCATTAATTCCATCTGTGAAAACAGGTCCCAGGCGTTACCAAAGTTAAAGCGTATTAGGTTGTGGCTTGAGGTTTAGCAGCAACGTATTGTCCCTAAGGTCAAGGCGTATTAGACCACAGGTCTAGTACAACACTAAGCCTAAATGGCTCCTGTGACGCTAGATCGCAAGGGCAACTTTGGGAATTGGATCTCTTAAGATTAACTCTGGCATTTCTCACCTAACGTCAACAAAGTCAGGAAAAAAACGAATGTTGCAATTGTCAAGAGGAGACAATGTAACCAAAGGTTGAAACAAAGATCAGTCGTGTTAACTGGTGTTGTGCTGCTCTGTCAACTGTCAACATGTTAGGATTTTTGAGGCCATATGTTATACATGTTAACTCGAGCATATTCTTCCCCCGTATCTGTCTTCCTGTTGCCCATCACAACTTAATAATAATTATAATAATATAAACCGCATGTTATTATTAATCTCCGGGGAATGGATGGTAATCAGGCTTGATTCAAGGAAGGTCAAGCAGGGAAAATGGCTAATCACCAAGACTTTGTAGAGCAGTAAAAATGAGTAGTGTGATAATAAGGCAGTCATTTCACTACTCAAACTTCCTTAAGTGTGAAGACAATAGTGCCTGTGCATGGGGGGGGGGGGAGTTGAAGGACGAGGTGTGTGTGTGTGTGTTGGTGGCGGAAGTGTGAGGTGTCTTGAGCCATGCTGTGACCCTCCCACCCGTCGTCCCCCACAGGTACACCACCACCCACTTGCTTCATCAGCCACACCTACTGCCTCAAAGGTACACAAGGTAGAACTTGGTAGGTTGATAAACAGTTACCATTCTGGGATGTATTATAGTCTTATAGGATTGTGAGACGGAAGCCTGTCAGATGTTTTGCACTGTAGGATTGCTGGTCTTTTTTGTCCCATAGGTTCGTAAGATCGGCGAGTATCGGACAAGTTTGATGGTATTGGTATCGGTCAAGTTTGTTGATATCGGCATCGGAATAAAATTAGCGCATCGGTGTTAGCAAAAATTTTGATGTGGTCCCATCACTAATTATGACTGTTTCTTAATAGTTCTATTTCCGGTAACGTTTCCATTTCAACGTATGAGAGCAGACCGTGGGGGCGGTGAACACCAGAGCATTAAGATGTATTTACAGGTGCAGTTTACCCAGCTAGTCTGGTCAAGGTCCTGCTGTCAGTTATACATGTTTCATTTACGTGAAAGTGACTGTAATTACACCTATTACCCTTCCACGTCTTGGTCACCTGTGTTAAATGACTTTGTTTATGTTATGAGCGTTGAAGGTTTTTACCTCTAATAATGTTGCGATTACACTCCCTCCCACTGTTTTGTTGCAGTACATTCCCTCCTGTTTTGTTGCAGTACTCCTACTGTTTTGTTGCAGTGCTCCTACTGTTTTGTTGCAGTACACTCCCACTGTTTTGTTGCAGTACACTCCCACTGTTTTGTTGCAGTACATTCCCTCCTACTGTTTTGTTGCAGTACACTGCCACTGTTTTGTTGCGGTACACTTCCTCCTACTGTTTTGTTGCAGTACACTGCCACTGTTTTGTTGCGGTACACTTCCTCCTACTGTTTTGTTGCAGTACACTGCCACTGTTTTGTTGCAGTACATTCCCTCCTGTTTTGCTGGCAGTATACTCCTACTGTTTTGTTGCAGTACACTCCCTCCTACTGTTTTGTTGCAATACATTCCCTCCTGTTTTGTTGCAGTACATTCCCTCCCACTGTTTTATTGCAGTACATTCCCTCTGTTTTGTTGCAGTACACTCCCACTGTTTTGTTTCAGTGCACTCCCACTGTTTTATTGCAGTACACTTCCTCCACTGTCTTGTTGCAGTACACTCTCTCCACTGTCTTGTTGCAGTACACTGCCGCTACCGTCTTGTTGCTCACCTCACGAGGGCTCGCGCAACACCAGGTGGAGGCAAAAGCCAAGTTACAGAAGCTTTTATTGGTACAGTTTCGCTCTGTGTAGAGTTCTACACGGAGCAAAACGTTGTCCAAATTAAAACTTGTTCTACAACGTATGTCTTTGTTTTAACATTTGTAGGGACTACAGAGTACACATAGAAATCACCACTCGGTAGACGGTGAACATTTCAAAGCAGGGTTCCATGAGTGTACTAAGAGACAACAAGTGTAATAAGCTCAAGATTTTTCAGCAGTCTTTCATCATATGTAAGGGGATTACCAACAGACTTTTGACTGCTTTCAAGAAGGTACTTGATAAGTTCCTAAGTACTTGATCAACCGGGATATAGTTTTTATGTTGAGACTACGTGCCGCCAGCACTAACAGCCTGGTTAATCAGACTTTGAGCCACCAGGAGGACTTTTCTGGGACCGGGCTGCGGGGGCAATGACTCCTTAACGTACTTCAGGTATCACTCAGGCTCAGGTACGCAGTTTCATCCACAACAGCAGGCATTTCAACAGATGTGTGCTTATAACGTAAGTTTGTGATTATATCTATAAGAACGTGCAGGAGGCCTGCTGGCCCATACTAGGCAGGTCCTTTACAATTCATCCCACTAACAAAACATTTGCCCTACCCAATTTTCAATGCCACCCAAGAAATAAGCTCTGATGTGAAAGTCCCACTCAAATCTGTTACTGATTTGTGGCATCATCGCTCCCGCCGCCCGCCCTCAGTCCAGGTCTCCTGAAATTAAAAGGAAATGTTAGAGGAATTAGAAATTTTAGGAAACACAAAGGAACGTGAAGACGAGTGTCAGCTAAATGTAAGTTGAAATTTGTAAGAATTATCTGCCATATTATGTCTTCAAGTGAACCTTACCTGTCATTGTACCTGTGAGTTTTCCTACTTTCACAGCTGGGCCTCTGGCCAGGCTTCCGTGTTGCTGCTGGGGAAGGCTTCTAAATCCAAGGGATTGAAGCTACCCTCCCTCTCATTGAATTAAATCTGATTACCGCCCAGGCCCTTTATGGCCCGTACGGGTTTAGTGCTTTCCCGTGTGAGAGTTGTTGCAACGTCGGCGTGTCCCTCAGAAGGCTGCTTGTCGTGTAAAATATTTACTTCCCAGCAAGTGTTACTCCCACCATGTTCAGAACACCGTGCACTGTTATACTGAGATATAACTGTGTGTGTGTGTGTGTGTGTGTGTGTGTGTGTGTGTGTGTGTGTGTGTGTGTATAATCACTGGCGGTGAGTAATGTGTCAAAAATGTTTAGAAAGTGGACCACCATTAGGATCAGTACGCAAACTTCTCAGCCGCAGTTTACTGTATTAAATCTGTTTTTGGTTCCGGGATCATCACCCCCGCGGCCCGGTCTTAGACCAGGCTTCAGTGGGAAAGGAAGTATTACAGGAATAAGAATTATTAAGAAGAAAACCCAGGAAAGTAAAGGTAAGTGCATGTTGTTGTGCAGAGTCTGTGATTTACCTGTGATCTTTTTAGAGAGGTTTTCGTATTTTCGCCGCCCGGCCTCCCCATTGCTTGGTCAACTAGGCTGTTGCTGGCCCACTGGCCCACATATCCATCATAGCTTTGTTGATCTGGCACATGGTGGAGGTAGTGATCCAGTTTCCTCTTGAAGACTTGTACATTTCTTCCAGTGATATTTCTGGTATATGCTGGAAGCAGGTTGAATAGTCTTGAACCAGGGATATTGACAATGTTCTCTCATTGTGCCTATGGCGGCCCTGATTTTCACTGACTGTATTTTACACGTCTTTCCACATCTCTCACTCTAGTGCTTTTATATCAGAAACACAATTTACAAAGTGTTAAATTGTTTTTGAGAGTTATTAAAGTCTGACAACTTTAACTGTGTTTTTAATACGAAGAAAATGAAACTACAAAAAAATGTGCCACAGTCAGTTGTGTGTGTATAAGACAAAATATATATTATATATATATATATATATATATATATATATATATATATATATATATATATATATATATATATATATATATATATATATATTAAAGCTATTACCAGACAATTTACAAATGAAGTTATATTTGAAATATGGATTCTGAGCTTAGAAACACGGTTCCATTCTGGTAATAATTATTAATTCAAATTTTGTTATTCTAATAACATTGTGAAAAATTAATTCACAGTGTGTATAAATACACAAATGTCGCGTCTCGATGTGTATGAAAACACGAATTTCATTACAGAATATGTATGAAAGCACAAATACAAATAATCATCTGTAGGCCTTTTTTTTTTTGCAGTTTAAGGGTAAAAAAAAAAAAGCTATTCTGGGTATATATCAACCTGCAGATTATGAGAATGTCGCCCTATTTGTTGTGTATTGGTGAGAAATGAAAGTTACTTTGTAATGACTTGGGTAAATTAGTAACACCAGCTTTGGTAAAAGTGTAAAAATCAGGGACAAATTTTTTTTTTTTGAGCACTGTGTATCCCTTTTGTAATACATAACTTGTATGTAATACCAGAAACACACAGTAGCTAAATCACTAGGTAAGTCATCATTACGCAGTATTATACTCGTGCAAAAATATCAAGTGGAGGCACATAACTTGAGTTATTTTTATCCAAAATATTCAGAAAATTGCTCAGTTTACCCCATAATTTTGTCTGTTTCCTTTTTCAACCAAACATCTATAATAACACACCCAGCTCGTATTGTTTTACTTGCAGAATCTTTGTAAGGTTTTAATAGTATACATTTGACTTTTTTTTTACCTGTGCTATTTTTTCCTAGTTTTTCATCCCTCGTATATACAGAAGGTCAAATATACGAATCAGTTTTAGATGTTACATACCAAAGAAAGATGGCACAGTGACCATGGATAATTACAGCATCCTATTATTGTTGAGAAATTCCAATTTTATGACCCTAGTTTTTGAAGGGGTGGGCCGGTAAGCCAGCTGAAAGCCTCGGTCAGATGACCATAAGCTCCACGTGCGGGTCATCATGTGATTAAGACCCTCGTCAGAAAAGTTTCCTAACAAATCTTATCAAACTTAACCATTTTATGATACGATTAAGGAAGACGAGTATTATGCAGCACTTTGGTAACAACCTCCTACATACTATTGGGGAAAAGTATAGAAAGTCTTCAAAGGATAAATCTGCCTAGATTACACATTCAGAATTAAGTTTCTCCATTGAAAGGAACTAACATTAAACCCAAATTATGTAGCATGGGACTGCCGAGTGCTGATGACATTCGTACTGTACAAATATCACACATTCATGGGGCAGCTCAGTCAGCATTGATAGGAAATTCATCATCCACAGTCACTGAGGAATGCGAGGCTGATTGTTGCTTAATAGGGATGGAATTCATTCTCCTAAGACAATAAGAGAAAGAAATTGAATACTGGACGAGTGCAGTGGTTCTTTGATATTCAAAAGTGTTATGTCCAAATACAAAAGCTTTATATTCTTGTAAAATGTATCATGAATACATTCAGGAAGCATTACTTTGTTGTAGGGCTATAATAATTACGAATCAATATTATGCTCTCGGTTTCGAAAATATAGCTGTCATTAATTCTGTATAATGTCTAGTGCTTCATCATTGAAATTAAATAAAACTGTATATAATTATGCATTTATAGGAGCTACAACGTAAATTTTGTCATATACAACCTGCACCATTTTCTGAATTTACTTTCTCACGAATGCATTGTAAAAGCAGATTTTCGGTTTATGAAAAATAAATTTGATTTTGGCAGCATAGGGGATTTATAATGATGTATGCAAGAATTATATTAAATTACACTAACAGTGATGTTTCTTGTTGTCTGTAAGGACAGTCTCATAGAAATGCTTTAACCTAAAAAATATTTTCCCCACCTTGTTTTCCCTACTTTGTTTTCCCAACATTGTTTTTTTTCCGTCTCTGGAATAAAATTATTAATGGTCAGTTAAGTTACGTACATTTTTCATAAAACATATCTTTATATCAAGTTTTTGCTGTACATTAGAGTACTTGATTATCAAAATGATCTTGTAATGAACAATATAATAGGAAAATATGATTTTTTTTTCCAGATGACAAAATATCTTTTCCCAGTGTGTACAAGGACACGGATTTTATTTCCCAGTATGTATGAATACACGGATTTTATTTCACACGGATTTTATTACCCAATATGTATAAACACACGAATTTTACTTCAGTGTGTATGAACATGAATGTCAGCTCATTGTGTATAAACACACGAATGTTATTTTACAGTGTATATACACAGATTTTTCACTGTATATAAACATGTGAATGTCATCTCAATGTGTATAAACACGTGAATGTCTTCTCAGCGTGCTTTTACACCCATTAATGTGTATAAATGCGACCTCGCTCAAATTATTGTAATCGTTAGTTTTCGCTGTGGTAGTTAACCATGTTCATTGTGCACTTAGTGGCACTTCCTCCCCAACAGTTTCTCTCACATAACCGCTGAAGACAATATTTACAGCAAGTACGCGTTGCCTAGGTAACTATCAGCTAGGTCAGGAAGGTGTGTGTGTGTGGGGGGAGGGGCAGAGTTGAATATATTGCTGTTATTAAATGAGATACGATTTACGTCAAGATGTGAATTAACACAAGGTTAAGAGTGAGGACTGAAGATGATGTTGACAACGGCGATATTTTGACAGCACGGAGATTTCGCATTGGTGGAGCACGTGATAACGGATGGGCATCGGCGGTAGTGGAGTACTTTATGGATAGGCACTAACAGTAGAGGTCTTAACCTTAGGTTACTAACGGCGAAACGTTTATAACGGGTAAGCGCCAACTGTTGTGCTCCTGACGTTTGGGCTCCAATAATAATAGACATCTTGATAAATGAGTTTCAGAAGTAACGGAACTCCTGACACCAGCAGAACCTCGACATCGGGAGTACAACCTTGGCCTGTAGCTCTGGGTCAGGGAGACAAGAAACGGAACTAAGGTTAGCGGGGGTTGTTGAGTTGCTTACATGGTGAAGTCATGCATAATGTCTGTGAGACTGTAGCTGGTAAGTTAATTTAGGGACGCAGCTAGTCTTCAAAGGTGGTTAAGATAGGGCACAATGAATAAAATGACTGGGATAATTCACAACTCGGTTGAGGTGTAACTTCAAAAAGAAACTGGGCCAATACCTACTGGATGTGCCTGAATAGCCATGTGTGGTGGCTGTGGTTGTAATTAACCAGATTGTGATAGTAGAAAGATACCCTCTGAAGATTGAATTTGCTGTAGCTGTTCACATTGGAAACACCGTTGCTGTTGACTTTACACGAGTCCTATTTTACTTAAGATTATTTACCTTGTTGATCCCCGGAAGCATCCCTCATTGCATTCTTCAGCCCTTACTGCTTTCTATACATTAAATATTTTAGTATTTTTCGTACTCTTCTCTGTATTTTGCATCGATTTTTTTTATATGTTGAACCACAGCACTGTATGACCCACAAGGGTGTAGTGCTCATTTTTTTAATATATTTAAATTTTCGGCTGGGCCACGAGAGCAGAATTCCTTGAAACTGGTTTCAGGTATGTGGTAATCCAGATTATATATTTGAGTCGCTCAGTATCCAGCAGACCTTGAGTTGGTACAGACTGACGAGGGAAACTCCAGACACCAGTCATCATCAGTCTTGGTGTTAAACAAAGCATTAATTTCCATTTATCTTCCAAGAACTATTGAGATGTAATTGTGAAGGTGGTTCCCATTTTGATGATTGGCAGGTGGATTGACGTGTTTTCAGGGAGCTGTGATGATGATTATGTGCTTGGTACAAGCACCAAACAATGATTGACAGGTGGTTTGGTGTACAGGCGGCGAACAATGATTGATAGGTAGCTTAATGTGAAAATGGCTAGAAATGACTGACAGGTAGTTGATATGTAGAGAACAAGCAGCGATTGACAGGTGGTTTGCTGTGTAGTTGATGCGTAAAGAGCAAGCAGTGATTGACTGGTGATTTGATGTATAGAAAGTTCACGGTATTTAATAGGTGGCTTAATGCGAAGACATGCAGTGATTGGCAGGTAGTTTGTATAGGCAGATAGTTGACAGGTGATTTATATAGGTAGATAATTGACAAGTAGTTTGTATAGACAGATAATTGACAGATGGTTTGTGTAGGCAGTTAATTGACAGGTGGTTTGTATGGGCAGATAATTGACAGGTGGTTTATATGGGTAGATAATTGACAAGTAGTTTGTATAGACAGATAATTGACAGATGGTTTGTGTAGGCAGTTAATTGACAGGTGGTTTGTATAGACAGATAATAGATAAGTAGCTTGATGGACAGACATCCGGTAATGATTTACAGGTGGTTTGCTGTACAGGCAGTTGGCAATGATTGACAGGGGGTCTGGTAGACAGCAATGACTGACAAGCGGTTTTTTGTATAGACAGCTAGCAGTGATTGACAGGTGGTTTTGATACACATATCTAGCAAAGGTTTACAGGTGGTTTGACGGACAACAGTTATTAATAGGTGGTTTGATGGACAGCTAACAATGACAGGTGGTTCTTACAGGCAGCTGACTGTGATTGACAGATGGTGTAATGTACAGGCAGCTGGCTGGAAGGTGGCCGTTGAGATTATTGTGGAGTTGTGAGCCCTTGTCAAGAGGGGGATACCTTGATGCTAGTGAAGGGCTCTTGATTGAAGGAATTGGGGCTATTCTTCCTCGAGACAAGCATGACTACACCCGCGCCCCAAGATCTGTGTGACCCGTACGGGTTTAGCGCTCCCCCTTCCTGTACTGATAATGCAGAGTTTTGTGTTCTCATGTTGCAGGCAACGTGAGTGTGTCACCTCGCATGTTTTGCATGTTCTCAGGTGTAGTGTTCTGTCAGGCATTGTCATCACGTGCTCAGGTGCGCTGGTATTTCACGTTACACTTCACGTACTCAGGTGAAGTGTCAGGCATCATGTCACCACGTACTAAGGTGCTATGTTATGTCACGTGTCTTGTCACTTCTTAATCAGTTGTGGTGCTGTGTCACGTTTCATGTCACTGCACACTCAGGTGTTACGTCACGTCACGTATCACGTCATTACGTCCCGCAAGACTCAGCTCTTGAGTGTGTGCTCTCAACGTGAACATTTTCCAGAGGCAGATTATGTTAAACAATTACCTTCATTGACGGAAGTTTGTCACTAAACAGTTCAAGAGTAAAGCCTCTTCTTATAACCTTTTAGTGATATTTTTCCCCGAAAAATGATAAGGGCTTTGTGTGTGTGTGTGTGTGTGTGTGTGTGTGTGTGTGTGTGTGTGTGTGTGTGTGTGTGTGTGTGTGTGTGTGTGTGTGTGTGTTCGCGCGTGCACGTGTTGAAGCATCAGTGTCGATGAATTGAGGAGACCCACATGAAGACAGAAACACTGTGTAGAGACTATATTTCGACGGAGTCGAAATATACAGTTTCTTTCCTCACTGTGTCTGCCTCCGTGTGAGTTACCTCAATTCATCGACAAACATCCGCGTCATTTTAATGCTTCAAAACAAGCACAATACACACACACACACACACACACACACACACACACACACACACACACACACACACACACACACACACACGCATGCGCGCGAGAGAGCTAGAAACAAAAATCTCTTAAGAGTAATAAAGGAAAGAGTAGCTACAACATCCATTAACCATATTGGAAGAAGTTATGAAGTTAACCTTACTGTACTTTTCAGTAAGGTCACTCCTGCATGTATCACCATTAATAACTCATCAGTAGCAGAAGCTTCAATTAAAATACATGTCTTGCTAACGATCATATTTGCTAAATTTAGGATGAAAAAATAAGCTTCTATGACACACAGCATAGTTGCAGTTACAGGTAAACTGCAACTAACTTCCCTGACTCGCTTCATAAAGGAATAATGAAATAAAACAATAATTGACTGTATTATTATTAAAACCTAAATAAAAGTTTTGATTTAGTGAAGCGGTAGGAAAGTTCTTTCTAGAGCGAAACGTCGTGTATTATAAAGTTTTGGGGTTTAGCGCTTCCCCCTTGATTATAATAATAATAATAATAATAATCATAATATAAAGTTTTGGTGTGGTCCGGGTGTGTACGAGTCTCTCCTACTGGTTTACCGCACCCAGACACTCGCATTGCTGTCAGTCATTTATATACAGTTAAAGTGGCAGTCACCCAGCGTGATTGAGAGGGACGAGGAAGAGGTGATGCCAGTCTGTCAGCTTCCACGTACAGTTAGTCATCTTGGTGAATTACTCCCACGTACAGTTAGTCATCCTGGTGGATCACTTAATAACGTCGCATTGAAATCTCCCGTTTGTTGTAGCCCCTGGAGCGCTGCCACCTGGATTTACCGATATTGAACTGTATGTCGCTGAAAATTTGCAGGGGGTTGGAGAGCGAGTGTGTATATGTGCTCATGGTTCAGGGAATCACCGCCTTCCCTACGGCCCGGTCATTGAACATGACTCTTCAGTTAGACATGAAATAATACAGGCATAATAATTATTACGAACCACGCAAGGTAAATTGTATGCTAAATGTTAGTAGAAATTTGTGAGATTTATCTGCCATCTTTTATATTTATATCCCTTTGATATATCAAAGGAAAGACAGGAAAGACGAGCAGCTCTGCCAGAGTGTAATTCCAGAGTTTTGTTTCACTTTTATGCTAGGACGCTGGTGCTTAATAAATACATTGTGCATCACATTTATAATCTGATATCAGCATGGTCAAGCTTGATGGTAAGTACGTCCGGATGTTGATGGTCCCCGGGTCAAGCCACTTACTAACAACATTTTTATTTAACCTGTAATAAACCATTGGTCCGTTACCCGTGTGGCTCATAAGGTGAAGTAGAAGGTTCAACACTACTGTTGGTGGTGGTGGTGCTGCTGCTGAAATTTCCACACCATGGAACAATAAATTGATACGTACTATTAACTGCCTGTCGGGTGTTGTCTTGTGTTGATTGGATGTAAGCAACGTTCTTATCACAAGTGGTGGAACACAGGTTGTGGTGGCACATAGGGACCACCTCGCATCATGGTAAAGATACATCTTGAAGAAGAAAATTTTATTGGGGCAACGTTTTTAGCTCCAAGTACAGAGTGAAACGTTGTCGTAGTGAAAGTTTGTCTTGCAACGTGTATCTCCTGACTGTTGTGGACAGTACGTCATTTAGATGTAGCTCCTACCATATTGCTATGGTCACTTACTCTGCAGTGTGCGTGTGCGTGTGTGTGTGTGTGTGTGTGAGAGTGTGTGTGAGTGTGTGAGTGTGTGTGAGTGTGTGTGTGTGTGTGTGTGTGTGTGTGTGTGTGTGAGAGAGAGAGAGAGAGAGAGAGAGAGAGAAAGAGAGAGAGAGACTGAGACTCTAGTTTCAGCTGATATCAGGCACTTTCGCACCTCCATACGTGTTAATGCGTTCACTCCCGTTCCCCCACGCACGCACGCTCAATTGTTTTCGTACACACACACACACACACACACACACACACACACACACACACACACACACACATATATATATACGTATTAAATTGGGTCATTAAGGCTGCAGTTCACCTGTACACTAACACCTAAAAATTATAAACTGTGTGCACCACTCTGGGTGTATATACTCTGATACAAGAAGCAGGAAGGTAAAGTACTGTTGTGTCATCTGTATTTCATGAAATGCTAAACCCTTGTGAATCTTTGAGCGAAAGAAATGATGGAGGCTCGTTCCTTTATTCTTTAGTCAGTGGCCGGCCTCTGTTGGTGATGGACCTGGAGAGTGAAGGAGACAGTGTGGCCTGGACCTGGCATCTCCATGGTCATTGTGTTTGGTTCGCTGCCTGTGTTCCTATTGTGTGTGGCAGCTTGTCTCTCCTTTCCGGCAAGCTGTTTGCTTTTTGTTTGCGTCTGTATGCCTATTGTTTATGGACCCTGTGTGCTTATTGTTTGTGGCAGCTATTTTTTTGCCTACTGTTTGTGGCAGCTTGTGTGCCTGGGTGAGAATCTGGGAGGGGAAGGGGAGATACTGGTCTGGGAGGTCACTGTGTAGATTTTGAAAGATAAAATTGTGTAGCGTGTCGTAGCATTTTGGAAAGCGGGTTTCATCAGCAGCTGATGTTGAGCAATGCTTATGCCTCTTATTGGTGATGGTAGTGCTAGTGGTGTTGATAGTAATACTAGTGTCTGTAGTGGTAGTAGTATTACAGGTGACATTGTTTGTATTGGTCTTGGTACTAGTATTAATAGTGGAGGTAGTGGTACTAGTGTTTGTGGTGGTGGTAGCGGTGATAGTAACACTTGTCACCAGCAGGTGCACAAGCTGTGACTCGCACAGTTGACCACGTGTTTACGTTTCATGTGGTGCGTATCGTAGCATACTGCCTTCTCTTCCATCAGGCACCTGTGCTCACGCTGTTGAGGTGAGCCTTCAAGTGTGGCGACTCAATGCTCAAGGGCTAACCAGGTGTCAGAGCTTCGATTTGGGCTTAGTATCAGCATTAGAATGAGAATGACTGTGTAGTGTAGCTAATATATACTGTGGCAATTATTGTGTGGACTAGCTACACTGTATGCTATATTATTGTATTAATAGGGAAGTGATAAACCCGTAGAGATTATACAAAGTCAGGGGAATAAGAGAGTGGGAGGTAATCAGATTTCATTCCAAGAAGGGGAGGGCAGCTCTAATTTAAGAGCCCTTCACTAGCATCAGAGCATCCCTTCCTTGAAGAGGCTCTATGATGCTTCTTTTCAGACCATGACTCACAACTGTGTGTATCATGCTTGTAAATTTACTGCAGTTATATATATATATTTCAGTGTCATTGGTATTTGTTTTAACCTTATTACTGGACTAGTTGTAAGGTGATTGTCAAAATGGAGTGTCATTATTATTTTTTTTTTCGTATCGAGAGTTTTACCTGTGATACCGCAGTGGCTTTTGTACTCACAATGACTCACGCTTGACCAAACCCCTTTGTTTCCTGACATTTAATTTTCCTCACAATTTTTATTTCCTTATGAATAATAGTCTTGAGCAATCGGTATTTTTTTCATTTACATTTGTTATCTACGTAGGAATCAGCATGCTGGTGATGCTAATTCCTTCGAGATGAATCTCTGAAAATGGTAACATTTTCTTCACGAAAGTTGGGATGACGAAGCTGTCTTGGTGGCATACGTAGTCTGGTGTCTGCACGAACACTGACACGTGCAGATATCCTCCTGTATAGTTAAGACAATTGCTGAATTAAGTTCAGCTTGCACCCCCAATTCTGTATTTTTACGAGTTGGCCAGCGAAGGACGCTCACTGGGGAAGCCCTGTGAGTGTACCTCCCGTACATCACCCTCCATGATGCTGCTGAAATTCTCCAACCAAGGAATTGGAACTACTCTCTTCTTCCCGAATTAAACTTGATTATCTCACACTTCCCATTCTTTGTATGTTTCGTACGGGTGAGTGTAGCTTAACCTTTGAATATCAAGACAATAATCCCGACGAGGTCATGACTTATGCACCATGAAATATAGAGGTTTTGAACTGTTCTGCCACGGGTCATTTTAAGCTCAACCTTATCTGAGGTACTCACTCCTCTTCCCCTCCTTCCCCACGATGCCACCCACAGCAGTCGGATAACAATCAGGCAACCAGATAAATAATACACATGTTCAGTAGTTTGGTGACGAGACGTTTCGTATGCTCAGCAGGCTTCTTCATTCGACATGTAGAGACAGCAGAGTTCGTGGAGATATTGCCATGAGATGATCAGTCTCTCAGTCTTGGTGTATGTTCATCTCCATAGTTTAACACACCAAGTGAAGTGATGAACCGGGGATTGCACTCTCTCTCTTGATTACCAGCCATCGAAGTCATCCGTCACTCTTCAAGAGATTCTCGAAAGCTGTTGAAATATTCTTGTTCCAAGGAATTGGGTCTAGTTTCACTTGGATCAAACTTGATTGCCCTCCACTACACAGGTGTTATGTAGAAGTACGCCACAATGTTATCCGTTAATTGTTGTAAGTGTGATTAATCCTTAGGAAGAGAAGGGGCATACTGAGCGTATTAACACATGTTTAACACCCTGGTCAGAAGATGAACATTCCCGAAGAATCATCCAACAGCTGCAGAGGTTTGGTAGCGGTGTGTGACTGTCTTGCCTCAAGGTCCCAGAGGCCAGCAGTCAAGTGGACATCCGCTTCACTGGTGATAACCATTGACTCACTGCTTCTACCAGAACATGTCTTCTGTTTCAGCCAGAGAAGGTTCTCGCGTGCCGTCGTCACTATCCTGTTCTCCAAGTAGCAAGCTCGTTTGTAACACGTTACAGACATACCCGTGTTTGATTTTTAAGTACACTATCACACCCCGACCAGAGGCTAGATTTTCATGTTGACTACCTGATTAGCCAGGCTGTTGCTGCTAGCGACCCACAGGCTTAATAAATCTAAAGTAGATACTTATACAAAATTAAATTAAGCAGTATTTCATCTAGTAGATTATTTGCATACATCGGCAGTAAGAGTAAAAAATGAACCTTGAAGCACTGCATGTGTTACTTCGCTCTCCATTCTGACACCACCAGTACTACCCAACCCCCACCACAATCACCCCCCGTCATAACTCGCTGTGACTGCTGTCTGTTCGGTGTTTTCTTTGCCATTGTAGCACACTCCTAGTCATTATAGTCTGGGTTTCTAATTTCTATATTAGTCTCCTATGAGGGACCTTGTTACATTCATTTCTTGTCTGTTCTTTCTCAATGCATCAGAGATTAATGTTAGGCAAGATTTTCCCTCTTGATTCTTTTTTTTAAGAATGTTTACTAACTTCGTATTATAATCTGTGTTGTGCAGTGTATGTCAGCAGTACTCGTAATAGTTTAATGTCTCATTGCATCCAGTTGGTGTACCGCTGACAACAGTGAAGAAAAGACACGTCGCGGAATAAATTTTTATGGGGGCAACGTTTCACTGTGTTGAGCTCTACACAGCGGAAATTTCAGTATAAAAATGTTCTGCAATGTTTGTGTCATTTTCGAAGATCAGAATTACATTTATAACTTTCTGGCCTCGTTAGTGCCCTGCATAGCTCTACCGCCTCCTTCAGTATCCATGGTGAGATTTTTATCTGATCGCATTACATTTGATGTGTCCAGTTCCTTCAGGCAATATTCTACTTGACTGCTTTGTGGTTTTCAATTGTATTGCAAGGCCTCTCTTAGCTAGTATCCAACAGCTGTATTGTTTCCATCGTGAACAATTCTTGGACCATTTTATGGCGTTCCTTGCACGTTTTCCCTCAGTAGTGGATGGGTGGACTGGAACTATCCGGGGAGGTGCTACCGTCATGTTATCTGAGGTTGAAATGAAAGCCTGCTACACGTTTTTTTAATCATGGAGGATTACTGTTGCTGCTTTGTCTCATGAGCATATACGATGACAGGTAAATTCTAAAAAACTACTGCTAACTCAGTATATAAATATATCTTTTTTTTAATAGTTCTTATTTGATATTTCTTTTACAATTTTTGAGGTCTGGTTTTTGGGACAAAGGAGGGGTAAGAGTCCCCCCAGGAAAGGTTGGAGGGAATGGGCAAAGGAGGTTTTCAGTGCTAAGGGCTTGGACATCAGAAGTCTTGTGTGAGCGCGTTAGGTAGTGAGCTCTTTCCCTTTTTTCTTCAGTCGGATTATGCGATTATTTATGGCTAGCTTTCTTGTGTGATTGTGTAGTAGTTTAGGTTGAACTTTAATTTTGGTTACTGCTATTTTCATGTTTTTTTTTTCTGCAACTCTCACGTTTCTAAGGTATTCATTCCTGGCTATTATGTACTGATCTCGGCTTACTTCAGTTCCTCTTCTGTATTTTTCACGTGTTTTCAGGTTCTTCGTTTTCACTTCCTTGCATGCCCATGTCTGTGCACCTCTCTTCTTTCATTAAGACGAGTCTCACAGCGGCTTCCTTGCTCTTCTGGTTAAGAAAGTCTATCATGTCTTCCTCTTCATTTAAATCATTGTCCCACTGCATTTCCAACATGAATTAGCTTATTTTCCCATATATTCCTTTGCGTTTATTCCCGTCTTGCTTTCCCACCAAGATGCAGTGGTAGTTTGCTCATACAGGTTCCCAGTAGTCTTCCCCCACAGTGCCATCTTGAATGGCTGAACATGAGGTACACTCTTGAGGGTTCAACTTTTTGCTGGACCTTTAGCATAATAGACAAGGAAATTCACTGACATTGTGTTATACGTTTGGTCATGCTTCCTTGATGAGAGCCTGTTCAACTAGGCCGTTGTTGTTAGCAGCAGATTGGCCCATATGGCCATCACAGCCTGGTTGATCCGCACTCAGCGGAGGTAGTAATTAATTTTCCTCTTGAAGACTTCTGCATTTATTCTGGCAGTATTTCTGATTTCTGCTGGCAGCAGGTTGAAGATTCTTGGGCCACGGATGTTGATAGTGATCTTTTATTGTGGCTCCCCCTTTTTTTTCACTTTTTTTAACACTTTTTCTCATACCTTTCACTCCAGTAAATTATGGTAGTATTAAGTTTTGGGACCTAGCACTCAGTATCTTCCAGATGTATATTTTTAGATTTCTTACTCTTCTTCGCTCGAGAGAATGTATTCTAAGTTCTTAGAGGCGTTCCCAGTGCTTAAATGTTTTGTTAACTGCTAAAAATAACGATCGCTACATTTTCCAGCTGCAGTCTCTGTCCTTGCATGAATCGAGTTGTAGGTGCACGTCTCCTTTCTCCCGTGCGAGTTTCTTGTTTACCAGTCGTCGTCTTCCTTATTAAGTCTCTTAAGATTACGAGCTTTGCTCTCCTTCCATTAGTTGGTGGTGCTGCCCTCTTTTAGATATTAATAATAGCTTGTATTCCTTTTTGCTAGCTCTTTTACGTGCTGTGGGAAGGGGTTGTAGGTTTCAGGTATTGTAATCTTCGTTGCTCCTGTTACTTTAGTTGATAAAATATAATCCATTAACCGCCTGTGGTCTGGGGGCTTCATTTTCTATAAATTTAACCTCTGATGGTTTGTATTAACAAGGCTCGCTCACACCTTACTCCCGTCCTCTTGATATCTTCCCATCGTCTTATAATTTGGTATTAGTGGGGAAATATTATTTTAATTAGTGCTATCATTAATTTTGTTTTTACTCACTGATATGTCTGGGTTGATTTTTGAGGGAGATTCTTTCAGTATTTATGTTCATCCCCCGAGGAGCGTGTAGGGTTTGTTCACACAGTGGAGTGGAGTGTAGACTATAGTGTGAGTGTTAACTCTCCATGCAGTGTAGTGTATAGGATGTTAACCCTCCATGCAGTGTAGTAAAAAGGGTGTTCACCCTCCATGCAGTGTAGTATAGAGGGTGTTCACCCTCCATGCAGTGTAGCATAGAAGATATGTGAACCCTACGTGGTGGGTAGAACAGTGGTAGTATTGCTATAGACACAGTTGCCAGTGTGTTGGTTAGAATAAGTTCAGGCAGTGTACATCTTCAGGCGATCTTACAAGAGACGTATCCCACATACGCAAAACATATAACAGTAAATGCCAAGTTCTCTGCAAATAAGGAAATACGATAAGACAAGCAGGAAGTATTGAGAACAAAACTGGAGTGTGTAGGTGTGTGTTCTCTTACACCGGAGTCTTCACCAGCTTCTGCAGGACTCAGGCGAGGGGCGGGGGCGTGCCGCTGTGCTCACTTGATTGACAACTGTCAGTGGAGGTGAAGAGGGTGCCCCACACGCCCTCTCCACTCCCACGCCTACGCCAGCGCCAACATAGGGAACGGACAGCGCAAGATCAAGATGTTGGAGGCTCGCTTCCAGTTTAGATATGTTCTGGTGAGTACACCTGTGTTCTATTTCCTGGTGAGGCTTGTATGGATGAACTCACTCATTTTTGTGGGTAATGATCTGAGCGATAAGACTTAATGGCAGCCTGTAGTTCAGCATAACCACTATTCCTCGAGTGCAGGTGAGTGCTTGTCGTGACGATTGTATATTTTAGTGTTTATGTAATATTTTTGTGCGTGTAATTGCTTCCCCTCTAGGAGATAGTTGGATTTATTAGCGTTGTCCTTGCAGCTGACGTCACAGTAGTAACTTACTGGAAGACAAGCCATCTGGGCGGCGTATATGTTGCTTCAGTATGTTTAACTGTTTGATATATATATATATATATATATATATATATATATATATATATATATATATATATATATATATATATAAATAATTATGAATAAAATTATGTAGTTTTGTGTTCAGTGTGGCACTAAAGAAGAGGGTCAGTATCCTATTTGCTCATTAAGGTTTGGAAATGAGAAACACTTTTCAACAAATGAGAGAGCTGGAACCTTAGACAATAGTATACCTGGAGAGGGCTTCGGGGGTCAACGTCCCCACAGCCCGGTCTGAGACCAGGCCTCGTGGTGGATCAGGGTCTGATCACCCAGGCTGTTACTGCTGGCCGCACGCACACTGACTTACGAACCACATCCCGGCTGGTCAGGTACTGACTTTAGGTACCTGTCCAGTGCCTTCTTGAAGACAGCCAGGAGTCTGTTGGTGATCCCCCTTATGTATGCGCAGATTCAATATTAAATATCCCGCCATGAGCAGTGAGTATCCCGGTAAGTAATTTAAATAAAAGTTTTATAGGTAAACAGACAGTGAAGTATTAAAATGACTTCGTAATAGTAAACACTATGGATGGGGCGTTTGTTTGCCTGAAGTTTTAATAATAGTCTCAGCAAGGCTTATGGCGTTACATGTTGAACGAATGTATCAACATTGGCTTATTAAGGTGTATAAAGGGGGTACGTGGAAGGTGGTGTCGATGTCCGAGGAAGGGTTGAAAAGAGGGTGTGGAGGATGTTTGATTACCTGGATACCTGGAGGTTATTCCGGGGATCAACGCCCCCGCGGCCCGGTCCATGACCAGGCCTCCCGATGGATCAGGGTCTGATCAACTAGGCTGTTACTGCTGGCCGCACGCAGTCCAACGTACGAGCCACAGCCCGGCTGATCCAGCACTGACTTGAGGTATCTGTCCAGCTCTCTCTTGAAGGCAGCCAGGGGTTTATTGGCAATTCCCCTAATGCTTGATGGGAGGCTGTTGAACAGTCTTGGGCCCCGTACACTTATGGTATTTTCCCTTAGTGTACCAATGGCGCCCCTACTTTTAATTGGGGGCATTTTGCATCGCCTGCCCAGGGGCTTGAACGTCCAGCAGGCACTTGTGAGCAAGTTATATCGCTGTGTAGGAGAGCAGCAGTTGAGATTGTACATGTTTTTGCTGTGTTAAGGAATTTAAAATATGTAGTCGGTTAGCTAGATTTAAGTTCGAGTGGTGAGAAGTGCGGTCACTGCACTGTAAATCTTGGAGGATATTGTGGTTCAGTAGTTTAATACTGGATCGTGATGTCTGTAGCCTTCTGGTAAGACAGCTAGTTATGGTGAATGGTGAAAAAAAATCGATTTGCTTTAAAAGTTATGGAAGTAATTTCTAAATACTACTACATATATCCTAGGATAGCTGGTTAATAAAATCAATGATAAGCCAGCTAGTTAGGATGAAATCAAGTCTAAATTTTAAGATATCTCTCAGGATGGATTGCATTACATACATTCGCACCTCTTGAGAAAAATCTTGAGGCTCTAGCGTTTATATCCAGACCCTGATCCACCACGAGGCCTGGTCTCAGACCGGGCCACGGGGGCGTTACCCCTGAAACCCTCTCCAGGTATACTCCAGGTATCTCCATCTTGTATCTCCAGCAGCAAATTTTCAGGGTTTCAAGCCTATTGAAGCAAGTGTGTAGGATACTGTATGCAATATTATTCGCGCTGCTGAGGGAAGACAATCTAGCACAACTTTGTGTTACGTAGCGTGACCCTTCGAGGCTGTTTCCGTGAACCACCGCTACGCTTACCTGAGCAGTATATTTATCCTCGGCCTGGTGGATTAAGTGACCTCGATGCTTGCTGGAGCGTCGGGGTGACGCCACATGAGGTACTGCTGGTGATAGTGTTGTATTCGTCTTTCCAGTTGTCAAATGACCCGTTCACTGATGCCGTTAACTTTATGGCGGGAAGGGTCAAGAGCTAATCACTAGTGAGCTGTGCTATAGACAGTGGTGTCTACTAACACAGTTGTGGTAGTCATTGTCTCCTTCCCCATCCCATACACACACACACACACACACACACACACACACACACACACACACACACACACACACACACACACAACTACGTAAATATATAGTGTATTGACTGCTTACCACGTCATTGTTGTAATGTCTTTGTGAAATGAAGTGGTGCATTTTGTATAGACAGGTCATGAGAATTGTTTAAGAGAGTCACCAGTTATTCCTGACAGAAGAGTATCTCTGAATGGTCTCTCAAAGTATTTTTCTTATTACCTACAGATGATCAGTAAGTAGTATTGAAAAGTGTACAAACATCTACACATGTTAGACACAAAAGGGTTATTAGGCTTAAATTAAGTCCCTTTAAAGGAGGTGCCATAATGATGGTGAAGGAATTTGGAGTCTGCCTTCCCTTCCTCGGATTAACCCTGACTAAACTCCATTTCCAAAGCGTTGTATGACCCTTAAAAATTTAACGCTTCACCAACAATATACTCGTATTTCCTTTGTCATATTTCATCACGCAGGATATGGCTCATACAAGGTGTTGAAATCTGCCAGCTTGAGTTGGGTGGCTTTAGTAGGGCAATGAGGATATCGTCAAGTATTCCACTAAGAACTTTCGTTCCAGCAGAGCTGCAGTTACTATGTTTTAGAAATTACCATCTCTCAGAATAGCCTATCCTATACACAAGGGAAATGGTTATTTTTATGAAGGTATCTCCGTCATCCTAGTCAGGGGGAGAAGGGAGAGAAAATATGTATGAGAAAGAGAAAAGAGAGGGGGAAGGGCGAGATAAATTTGGATGACATATATCTAACTATACATTAGCATACAACCATGGAGTCATTATATGCCATTGTATGGTGTAGTCATGATTTTTTTAATATAAAAAAAGGGATAAATGACATCAGCACTGGGCTGCTACCATATTCTGTATGATAGTAATGGGAAGGATCAGCGAGGGATGAAAATTTAGAGGAATATTCAGTAGCAGAGTGGGAGTACTAGAGTACCTGAACCTGTATTCCCACTTACTTGTGTCCACAGTGCCGTATCTATGTCATCGTTCCTCACAGTGTGTGCAGCAGACTACGCCCCTGGAGAAATTAAACTTCTTTGTTCGTGCTTGGTAATAAAAGTACTGTGTGTATGAGGACGATTGAGAGCTTATTCAAATATTACTGTATTAACGAGAGTACACAGTATTTTCTGAGGTGCAAGTAGTGAATACTTTATTTAACACGCACCAAATACTATGCAGAGGTGCACTCGACTATTGTTAAGTAGTGTTAGTTGAAAATATTGTATAGTAAATACACCTCGGATGGACATGGACATCATAATGAGAACAACGTGAGTGTTGGAGTCTCAGACGCCCACCTGTGAGCAACTGCCATAACTGTGTTCATCTTCACGCTGTGTGCGTGTATGCTGATATCAGCGTCTAGTAAAAATAATCTGACAGGTTATTCTTCTATCATTAGATATAAAGGTTCATATCTTACAGTCTCATAGTCTTTCAGTCATTTTCTTAAATTATTGCTCTATGTAACTTGCATAATCCTGCTAAAGTCGGTCTATTTTCTCACCGCATTTTGGACTTCAGAGTTTCTACTTGGCTGAACATATCACTGGGAGTAACATCACTCACACATGTTTCTCCACTATACAGTATGCTCTCTTTCTTCCTATCTTTGTGAGAATTTATAAAATCCTGGTGGGCGAAACGTTGTCTCAGAATGCTATAGGCAGCTTATTGTTTTATTAACATATCTACCTAACCCTACTCAACCTAACCTAAAATAAAGAACTTTAAAAAAGTACAAAAACTTTAAGAATTTGATATTGAGCGCCACGTTAGAAAATTGACACCATACGATGTGACTGATTATATGACCCCCCCCCCCCATTCCATCAGTTTTTAAAATTTTGCTCAACGTCAGTTTTTAAACGTTTATATTTCTCCAAACTGTGTTTTAATTATTTTAAATTAGGTTGAAATAATTAAGGGTAGATTTGGTTAGGTTGTAAAAACACTTAAAAAACGTATATTTAACAAATAAAAATACAAGGAAAATAGAGGCTGCGATACGTCTGGCAACAAGGCTGCAGAAAAAAATAGGAAACGTTCTAATTTAACCGTTTACTTCTCATGGTGCGAGAATGACTGATACAACGAGGGAGCGACAAGCAGCAACCTCTATCACCACGGTTCACACCCAGTTTTGAGGGTTGTCCCCTATCATAGTTGGTCCTTATCTCTCCTCCTCTTCCTTTGTAATTCATGTAAAATTATAAAGAATATTAAAAAAGCCATCTTATTTTAATAAGAAAATTGATAAACTAGTTTTCATTCTTAACTATATATTTTTAATTATTCAAAAGAGTCTAAGAAAAAAATGGGAAATGTCCAACATATAAAGTGAGAACACAAAAATTTTTGATACTGCATCAGAGTTGCCAGATCCCGGATAGTGGACACATGTCAGAGAACAGCGAAAGTCTCCTTTTAAGTTCACCAGCGCAGAAAATGCAATTTTGCAAGGCTACGTGGATCTAAATATAGTCAGACCTTCCCTTCCCCCATGAAAATCCAAATAAATACATACAAGCACATGTTAAAGCTATACCTTATTTTTAGTCTGGGTTCGCGCCTTCCCCCCAAGTGGAAATTACACACGCTGCCTATGGGGGCGAGGTTCCCCCCTCTCCCGGGTTAAGCGCTGCTTCTAGCGTATGTTGCTACATTCGCTGGTAACTGCTGATAGGAAAATGTGATGGTAGTTCACTCTATGAAAACTCATTAGAAACACCGCTTAGTATAACCGCGACCGGTCATACAAGGTGGTCTGAGTGGGACCAACTGATATAATAGACTTACTCCCAACCTGTATTAATTAAAGGATGAGAGTAAGGCAGTGGTGAGAGAGGACACCAGATGACTTGAAGCGTTCAGCGTCTGAAGTATTGTGACGGAGACCCTAGTAGTGTGACGTGGGCTTCACTGTTGTTGCTAACGGTGGTTACAGAGAGGGGAAGTCCTTACCCGTCACACTGTGAGATAGCTTCATGTCGGTAAGATGTGGACGGAGACACAGCTCTACGGTTAACATTTTTTCATCTACCGCTACCTCTTGCCGTTATCTTGCAACTGTCAGTAGTCATAATTTTGCATGGTTGTTAACCGCTAATAAGGATCTTAGCGGGTGTTGCCGGGGCCACACTAAAGTCAGTACTTTAGTGTGTGTTGGAACGGTTGTATATCGGGAGAGCAAGGTATGCAACACTCCGCCTAGAGTGTACCGGGAATGTGTTCCGAGGGGCAGTGCCCCCGTGTCCTGGTCCAAGACCCAACTTTCCGGTGGGTGGCCTGATCAGTCAAGCTGTTAGTGCTAGTTAACGTGTATGTTAGGAAGGGGAGGTTTGCAACACTATAAACGTTATGGTATCTTGCATATGTAGCTGTATACTGGGACAGGCAAAGTATACAACACTACCTGTGATAAACCTTTGGGGGGTTTCGAAAGCTTTCCTACTCTTGCACCTCGGCCCTAGTCCAGGCTTGTCTGGTGCTTGCCTGATCAACCATGCTCTTGAGATTAAGACACATGTGCAACATCTGGGTATCTTTATTGTAGACGTTTCGCCATCCAGTGGCTTTATCAATACAAATTCTAGGACATAACTTGAACATTCGTACACAACTTGTCAGACACTGCAACATAATGGAATCTTAATTCTGAGGACATGTACAATACCTTCACGACTACGACAACTACTACTACTACTAACCCATCACTTTGGGAAGGACCTACTTCCACTGGGGAATCCCGCCTACCAGTGAATATGCCCTCGTCTGCTACACCTGACGTTACTATATAAGCGCCAGGCTCCTTTCTTTTGCTTCAGAATCTCCACGACTATGGTGCTCTTCGCACCTACTCCTAGGTTGAGGGACTGATTACCTCATCTTCTGTACATAGTTCTACTGTCTTCAAGTTATGTCCTAGAATTTGTATTGATAAAGCCACTGGATGGCGAAACGTCTACAATAAAGATACCCAGATGTTGCACATGTGTCTTAATTTCATCTTGTCGGTATTATATACCATTCGTACACAACCATGCTCTTATTGCTGGCGACCTGCTCGCCCATATAGCCATCACAGCCCGGTTGATCTGACAGCGGAGGTACATGTTCAGTTTCCTCTTGCAAATTTATACGTTTGTTACAGCAATGTTGCTGATACCTTGTGGTAGTATGTTGAACAGTCTGGGCCCGTGTATGTTCATGCGGTCGTTTCTTACTGTACCCACAATGCCCCTCTAATGGTACAAGTTAGATGTATGACTATACTATATTAAAATGGAATGGTATGCAACTCTATAAACAGCAAAATAAGAATGATCTCAACAAAATCTTCCCTCCGGTAATAGCGTGTGAGACACTACTCGCAACCAAACATTTGAATAAATAATAAGCATACACAAAGCAAAACTTTTCTGTTAAGCATAAAGCGAAAATGCAAGACACGAAATAACGATTTAAGAATAATCGTGTCTGGGGAACGTTAGTATTAATGGAAGAACCAAAACTTGGTTTAATGTGAAGAATTTGGACGTGACTGTTGCAATAGACGAGTATACTTACGTTCTCATTTGTTAGTTGCCGACGTAGGAGAGAGCTTCCATCATTTCTTGTGCTGAGTGACCCACATGGGTTAAGTGCTTCTCATAAGTATTAGAATGGATATGACTGCTAAATGCAACACAGGGGCACAAACTATTTTAAATTTACAGAAACAACGGGAAAGGGATGGAGTTGCCTTCTGTGTTAAGAGAAAATGTGATTGGTTCTTTTAAAAGTGGTATTGAGGCTAAAGAATTATGTAGTCAGCTAGTATTTCTTGAAGGACGTAAAAAGTTAATCTTAGGTGCTCTATTCCAGTACTCTTAACTTAGAAATTTTAAGTGTGCTATACAGACCCTCGAATTAAGAATGTGTATAAGTAAGCCTATAAGTAATCCATAACTGATGTCTAAAGAAATGGGTAACGTGATAAATTAGAAAAAAACAACACTAGTAACTAATTCTTGCAAGCAGAAAAATCCTCTCAAGTAACCTTGAGGTCGAGGAAGAATTAAAAAAAAATCACAAATTTAATAGATTGTGTTTCTTGGAGGTAAAGGTTCTGATTTCAGCTCAGACTATAGCGACTAAGGTATAACGTAGCTAGTGTTAACAGAGGTTATTTTAGGTAGGGATTATCGCGATGGTGACCTGATATATTCCTGATGAACAAATAACATATACCTGCCTGGAGAGTATTCCGAGCATCAGCGCCCCCGTTGCCCGGTCCCCGACCAGGCCTCCCATCATCATGGGTAAATAAATGGTTTACATAAGTTGGGGGGAATTGGAATGGTGACCCCCCCACAAGTGGTGCTCCACAGAGGTCATTGTTCGCTCCTTGTTTTCATTTTACAAAGATCACTGTCGAGTGAATACATAATTACACAAGAAGAGTTTTCAGTGGCTTTGCAGTCAGGATATTCACTTTTAATTTTGTGGTTGCAGGAGTCAAGTGTTTCAGTGTTCTTAGATTACAGAACAGTGTATTATCTAAGTACCTCCTTGAGAGCACTGTCCAGCACTGGATAGAACTTACATGGCTGGGAATGAGAGTGAATAAGGGATTTTATGAACGTCTGGAGGAAACATTTTTAAGGTTTCTGCCTGAAGTTTGTTCAGTCAAATCTAATTTATTTACTCGAGGTTAGGTTAGGTAAGGTTCGTTAGGAATCAGGACAAATGTTTCCTGACGCAGGTCTTAGTCATATGATGATCCACAGCTGGAACTTTTGGGCATGTGACCGAGGCCTTCCGCTGGCATTCCGGTCCACTCCCTTTAAAAATTATAGTTTATGATTATAAACATTTCATCTCTATTTGCTAGCACCTGTTTAATTTGGAACGTTTACATTTCGCCGGTGAGGGCTTCCGATCCAAGGAACTGGACACTTCTTCTCCTTCCTTGGATCTAATACCTCCCATTTCCCAGGCACTTTATGACTCCTTAGGATTTGGTCCTTCCTCCCCATTAAAATTAAATCTTAAAAATTCCCCTTTAAAGGGTAAAGGGCTTTTGATCCAAGGCTTTAGAGGTACTCAGAGAGATCTGGACAGCCTACAAGCCTGGTCCAGCAACTGGCTTCTGGAGTTCAACCCCACCAAGTACAAAGTCATAACGATTGGGGAAGGGTAAAGAAGACCGCAGACGGAGTACAATCTAGGGGGCCAGAGACTACATACCTCACTCAAGGAAAAGGATCTTGGGGTGAGTATAACACTGGGCACATCTCCCGAGGTACACATCAGCCAAATAACTGCTGCAGCATATGGGCGCCTAGCAAGCCTAAGAACAGCATTCCGACATCTTAATAAGGAATCGTTCAGGACCCTGTACACTCTGTACGTTAGGCCCATATTGAAGTATGCAGCAGCAGTTTGGAACCCACACCTAGCCAAACACGTAAGGAACCTAGAGAAAGTGCAAAGGTTTGCAACAAGACTAGTCCCGGAGCTAAGGGGTATGTCCTACGAGGAGAGGTTAAGGGAAATCGACCTAACGACATTGGAGGACAGGAAAGTTAGAGGGGATATGATAACGACATATAAAATACTGAGAGGAATCGATAAGGTGGACAGAGACAGGATGTTCCAGAGATGGGACAGCAACAAGGGGTCACAGTTGGAAGTTGAAGACTCAGATGACTCATAGGGATGTTAGGAAGTATTTCTTCAGCCACAGAGTTGTCAGGAAGTGGAATAGTCTGGGAAGTGATGTAGTGGAGGCAGGATCCATACATAGCTTTAAGAAGGGGTATGATGAAGCTCATGGACCAGGACGAGTGACCTAGTATCGGCCAGTGAACAGGCAGGGCCAGGAGCTGCGACTCAAACCCTGCAACCACAACTAGATAAGTACATTCTCTCACTACACACCTACCTACCTACCTACCTACCTACCTTTCTGGAGTATGTCGTCCATGTTGCGAGATGCTCCTCATATTGCTTAGGTGGGTGGTGAGGGCGATGAGAGTAGTGATGGATATCGAGGGTGGTGAAGGGTGTTGGCGATGGATATTAGTGAGGGTGTTGACACGTGATTTAGAGTGCCTGTGAGTCAGGCAGTATTGGGAATAGAGCGACCTTGACCAGCAGTATAATCATGGGTGAGCAGGGGAAGCCAGCGTGTGAATGTTACGCTGGGTGTTGTTGGGGTTGATGTACCCATGGCCGCCGCTCACCCACGAAGCCCACACCTGTGCCCACTACTCTCATGCATAAGAGGCATTACCAACAGATTTCTGTTTTGAAGAGGAAACTTGATAAGTTCCTCAGTCAGTTGATCAGCCTACCTGTGGTGGGGCTACGTTGAGGTGCGTGCTGCAAGCGGAAGTACGTTGAGAGGAAAATATACTTCACCGCTATATCGCAAAATATAACTGATTATAAGGATGTAGAAGTGATACCAAAGGTTTGTATGAACAGTATGAACAAGCTGTGACTAAGGAGGTTTGTAGCCTTTTACAAAAATATTCAGGATTTGCTGCAGCTCTGTAAGGATAATTGTAAATGTAGTCATACCCAGCGATAAGATTGTTGTGCATGTTAAAGTGATGATTGTTGTATATTGGAACAACGAAAGATGGACTTAATAGCTCGAATGATGTGTGAGCCATCTGAGCTGTATTTTTTCTCTCGTCAAACCAGCCGTTTCCCACAGAGGTAGAGTGACCCCCCTCCCCCCCAAAAAAAAAAAAAAAAAAAAAAAAAACTTTCACTATCTTTCATTCCATCACTGTTTTACCAGAGGGGCGCCGATACTACTGTTCAAAACTCCAAATATCCCGATCCCTCCTGCAGAGCGCAGGTACTGTACTTCCCACCTCCAGGACTCAAGTCCGGTTAACCGGTTTCCTTGAATCCCTTCAAAATGTACTAAAAACATGCATGGTCTTAAAATAAAAAGTCCCGGGTACTCTGTGTAGTCAACCCCAGCAGAAGCATTGACTATACTCTGTATAGTCAATGCTTCTGCTGGGGTTCTTGAGTGACATCGCCCAATAAACTCACTCCTCGGAACAAAATCTAAAAAGAAAAGATAAATGGTAATATAGAAGTGGGTGTGTGCTTGTTGGTGGGGGCTGATGCAAGGACTCGTGTGAAGGTTACTCAACACAGAATGACTCACCCTGGGAGAAAGTTGTGACAGTGGATCACTACTCCCATGGTTTCCCGCTGTCAGTGCTTTCTATCAGTACGTCGCTTGTATTAATCTTTGTATACTCTTGTACTGGCACACTTCCAGGAGTGTGCCTTGGTGCTGGTGAAGGCCTTGTTATATTCATGACATAGTGACGCTGAATTGTATACCATTAATATAATGATACTTGTCTGACACAGCAGTACCTTGGAATCTTTGTACATCTTATATATTCTACAACTCTCTTGCTCATCGTATCTCGCTCGTATGTTTGTCCAACTTATTTCAAATGCTGGCCCAACTTACTGGCATGACCTACCTCCGTTAGTGGGCCTCCACCCATATGTGACGCCGTCTCCAGCTGCTGCACCTCACCTCTGGTTCCATTATATAAATTTCCACCCCTGTACCACTGCTTTAGGCTAAGGGACCTACAACCTATCAACTTTTGAAAGCTAAGGGACTGAACACCTCTTAATTCTTCAAGTTTAAAACTTTGAACTCCTTATAATTACCTCTCTACTTCCACTGTATCCAGTATGAAAGTCGCCATTATATTAGACTAAAGAAGTCTGCTGCACAGGCGAGACGTTTCGGCAGTAAAGAAACCCAGGGTTGCACATGTCTTATTCACCATCTGGTGAAGGTCTGTTGATCCAAGGAATTGAAACCACCTTGCCCTTCTTTATATCAAACCAAATTACATGACATTCCCCAAACATTGCATGACCTTTACAGTTTCAGTGGGTGGGTAAGCATCTTCTTGTCATAAATATAACCTTTCTTATGAACTTTTTAATTATTAAAATCCCCCCCCCCACCTCTAAAGACAAATATCATAAAATCTAGATCATTTTTGTTATAAAGTGCATACTTTTGATTAGCTAAGTTTCTTACACTTTTTAACGTCTAAGACAAGGCTTCCTTCCAAGCTGTTGCTGCTCACGGCCCTCAGGATTACGTTGCCATCGTAAGCTAGCTGATCAAACAAATCTTGTTCTCTTTCTGCGTTTGATAATTTGCTAATCATACTCAGGAGGGCATCAAATTCAGGCTCTGCATGATTCTTATTCAGCATGGTAATGAGTTTTGTATTTTATGCACTAGCGCAGACGGTTTCAGAGGGAATGCTATATATTTTGTCCCAGCTAATGCTCAGTGTGTTGACTTTAAATTTATTAAACATTCCTTGACGTTGGATATATCTTTATTGATTGCAACATTATAAATTATTCTTGTCCTTTAGTGAGGTTGAGATATGATTGTCAAGCTTGTTGTATCCAGAGACAATTTAATGTGTGGTAGGTACTTCGACAGGTTGAGAAACACTATGCAAGGCGGCGGATGTCGTACCCTTCACCAGAGTTGCTTTATTGTTATTGCAGCACTACAAGTCTCTTCAATGTGTGTTGTATTAGTGTAAATGGCTGAAACGTGGCATGAAACGTGGCATGTATTCTTTCCTCTTCCCTTTCCCTGCGCCTCATACATACCCACTATGCTTAGCTTCTAGTGTTAATTCGCAAACTTGAAAGCATGTTAGTATTTGTGCCTTAGTTGTGCATAGTAACTGTTTTATGTTAATGATAAGGGGGTATGAAAATGGTTCTCTGGGGAGGAAAATAGAATCACAGCAAGTGATGGGCTTATCAGTAAAGATATCAGAGTGCTGAGATGAGTGGTGAGCACATAACACTGTAGTAGTATTTATACACACGGCTTGTGATGCTCAAGTAACCGCTTACTCAGTTAACCCGCTTTCTGAACACTGTCACCGAAAGTCATTAGGGAAATGTTATGGAGTGCTTTTTTAGTCTTATTATGACTGAAAAGTGGAATAAGTTGGAAAAGGAAATAAATGGGGGGGGGGGATTCGGTACACAGCTTTGAGAGTGGTTATGAGAACCAAGAACCCAGCAGTGCCAAAGTAATCTGAGGCGAGGCCGGCTCAGAAGCGGAGTATCGACCCCCTCAACACAAACTGGTGAGGACATGGACGTGTCTCGGCATCAGGTCGTGTTTGCTGTTAGATTTTGAGCTTGTCTTGAAGCTTCTATTACTTGAAACATCAAGTAGAGCTGATGAGCCTCTCGTCAGTGTAGTTGTATTCTTTTACCTGCACTATAACACGTGCGTCTTCTTGAACTTATAATCATCTTTACATTAATATACTGATTGTGAGCGATATAATCCTGATTGTGAGCGATATAATAACCCTGATTGTGAGCGATATAATCCTGATTGTGAGCGATATAATAACCCTGATTGTGAGCGATATAATAACCCTGATTGTGAGCGATATAATAACCCAGGTTAACCCAAGGAAGCCTAGTAGTGTAACACTTGTGTGACACGAACATTTTAAGACACTGTAGATAAATGGTTCAGAGAACCGACAAGTTGATAAATTAGGCACATGTGCAACACTTGGGTATCTTTAATGTGGAAAAGTTTCGCCATACAGTGGCTTTTCGATACTGATGGACTGATTACATCGACTCAAGGCTGAGGGACTGATTACCTCAAACTACTACTGTTCTTCACCATCCTCCTTTGTATGGACTGATGAATCCACTGTGTGACGAAACGTTTCCTCATTAAAGATTCCCAAGTGTTTCACATGTGTCTAATTTATCATTTTAAGACAGGTTTCGCTCCTGGGAGATTTGTCAATCCAAATCCTATCCTATCCTGAGAGCGAAACTTTTCTTAATAAATGTTCTGGTGTTGAATTTAACGAGCTCCAGTAGTTTTCTAACTGGGCTGCAGTACCGGGTTGTGCTATAATATAATCCATGGTTAGTTAGTCACTAGCAATCACCGAGGAAATAAATTAGACACGGTAGGACTCTGTGATTTAACTTGTTTCAACAGACACTACATATGTATATACTGTACAAGAAGTCAGCACAAGCCATTTCATGTGAACACCAAATAAGCAATAGTAATCAGTGAGTTCTCTCGACTAGTGGTGAACGCACACTCATAAGGAACGAATATCAGTAGCCAATATGTGAACCAGCTGTTGGCCAGAGTCTGGCTGAACTGATTCTTCAAATTGAGTAATCGAATTACACAGCCACCCCTTTCATAAGAAGTCAGAATATTGCAGCACAAAACGGTCACCAGATCAGCTAGGGTCTTATACTACTGCTAAATGACTCTGGTTAATGTACTTGCAGCTGGCCAAGGTGACTTATAGGATAATGGTTTTGTCCTGTGCACTTCGAATACAGAGCAAGAAAGTGAATGAGCTGCAATGCATTGTGCAACCGCCGATGCACTCCATGTGCATAACCTTGCACGTCCAGGTTCTTAATTTCTTGGGAGGGGATACGATCTTGGTGATCCATGTTAGTTTCCGATCCATAGCTTGATGAGCAGCTGATTATGCCTCGGTACTGACGACAAGATTTATTATAATTCATGGAGTGCTAAACTTGTATGGGTCACAGCGCCTGGGAAGTGAGAGGTAGATTTGATCCAATAAATAAAACAGTATCTCAAATTTCTTGGATGAAAAACCCTTTTAACATCAAGACACCCCTCCCCTTCCCTTCCTTCCCCTCTTTGAAGGCGACAAATTTCATTACTCGTTTTTGTATTGTTTTAGAAAGTCCCACTTCATCGCCGTGCGCAATGGGTGTGTTGCGTTAATATAACTCGTGTCTATCTTTGTAAACAGTGGCGACACTGTGGGGGGGCTTGGGGGCTTCGACCCCCGAAAATTCCCATTACCCCCCAAAGTCTCCCCCAGATAAAAAAAAAAACGCTATTACAGAACAAGTCTCCTAGTCCCCCTTCCAGCCAGATAACCTCCACCGACTAGTACAAAAATTCTGGCAACACTAATATTCGTAAAATACAGAGGGTGTTTCAGAGAAATGAACCCAGTTTCAATGCAGTCTGCTTTGAAATTGGGACCATCTCTTTGAAACTCCCTGTATAATATAAATAAGCGTATCCACTCGATAAAATTGTACGAATTTTGTTAAAAAAAATAGTGTTAATACTCGCGTGTCAGTCACAGATATACTGAAGAAGCCTTCTAGGTGATTAACATATTTCTTTGTCTTCCACAGGTACGTTGATGTCTGGAGAAGTGCTGGAGAATCAACCCAGGTAACTGTTGTTCATATTCCACCATTGCCAACTTACCTTTGGTATTAACTCGTCATATTTTTTCTAGGTTCAATATAATACCGGTGTGTAGATACCCAGTTGTTGCACAGGTGTGTTCCTTGTTTATCTTTTCTCTAGTTATTTAACTTGAATTAATATGAATTACATTGCATTTAGTTCCATATTTTTGTAAGCCATACCTGGAGGTTACCTGGAGGTTATTCCGGGGATCAACGCCCCCGCGGCCCGGTCCACGACCAGGCCTCCCGATGGATCAGGGCCTGATCAACTAGGCTGTTACTGCTGGCCGCACGCAGTCCGACGTACGAGCCACAGCCCGGCTGATCCGGCACCGACTTTAGGTATCTGTCCAGCTCTCTCTTGAAGGCAGCCAGGGGTTTATTGGCAATTCCCCTAATGCTTGATGGGAGGCTGTTGAACAGTTTTGGGCCCCGGACACTTATGGTGTTTTCTCTTAGTGTACCAATGGCGCCCCTACTTTTTATTGGCGGCATTTTGCATCGCCTGCCCAGTCTTTTACTTTCGTAGGGAGTGATTTCTGTGTGCAGATTTGGGACCATTCCTTCCAAGATTTTCCAAGTGTAGATTATGATATATCTCTCCCTCCTGCGTTCCAACGAGTACAAGTCAAGTGCTTCCAAGCGTTCCCAGTAGTTAAGGTGCTTGACAGAACTTATACGTGCAGTAAAGGATCTCTGCACACTCTCTAGATCTGCGATTTCACCTGCTTTGTATGGAGATGTTAATGTACAGCAGTATTCCAGCCTAGAGAGAACAAGTGATTTGAAAAGGATCATCATGGGCTTGGCATCTCTCGTTTTGAAAGTTCTCATTATCCATCCTATCATTTTCTTTGCACGTGCGATCGTGGCACTGTTGTGATCCTTGAAAGTGAGATCCTCAGACAGTACTACTCCCAGGTCCCTTACATTATTTTTCCGCTCTATTGTATGGCCGGAGTCAGTAGTATGCTCTGTTCTAGTTATTATCTCCTCCAGTTTTCCATAACGGAGTAGTTGGAATTTGGAATTGCAGTACTTATAAATAATTTGTATTTTAATTTAATAATTACATATTACATGCAATCATTAGTACCCAAAATACGTAGATAAATAAGTATTTATTTCTAGGCAAAATCAACAAATAGTATAGGTAGTATAAATATATACATTAGTTCTGTAGGCACACACATGTTGCGGGCACTCGCATACAACATTATAATGAATTAAAAAAAAACTGCAATACTTGGGTATCAATTTTGTAGACGTTTCGCCTTCGATGCAGATTAATCCGAGACGACGGCGCTGAACACCTGTTCCTAGGTTCTCTACACATATGCTGCTATGTATGATAATTCTATGTAACTGTATTTGTGTACACCTGAATAAACTTACTTACTTACTTATTGCCTCATCTTCTGTCTTTTGTAAATAATTTTTTAAGGCTCCTCTTCTACAGGGTTCCGTTTATGCCTATGTATTGTATTGATAAAGCCGCTGGTTGGCGAAACGTCTACAGAAAATATATCCAAGTGTTGCATGCTTGTCTAGTTAATAAAGTCGGTTTTCTGTAGCATTGATGTAGTGATAGTACAAAATGTACTTAAGCGACTTTTTTGTGATGACAGCCTAAATAACGAAATAGCATTTCGAAATAAGATAAAGTAATTAATATTTGAGTAGAATAACACGAAGGTTTCATAGTGTATAAAAAAAACTACTCAGGTAACAAGAAAAGAAAAAATCTCCTATATTAGTCATCCCTGTCAGCAGATGAGTACTTCGTTTTCTTATTGTGTGTGTGTAACTAAGAAGCACGGCTCGCTGGATATATGGTGAACTATTGTATTGTTATTTTTTTGTCCACCCCCCCCCTATCCTCCCTCTGTGATGATTGAAATATCATCATTAAAAAATTTTCATGTCATTTGTGTATGGTTCTCACAGAACGGATAGGGGTTTGAACCTCATCCTAAAACTAGCAGACCATTGCTCGAACCATTGCACCATGCCGGCCTAATAAAATTCATCTAGCCTTCCTAGGTTATACATTTCTATACTCTAGGAAGGTTAGCATGAGTTAAATAACACCATCACAACTACACAAGGCATATATTGTGAGCCACAACAACTGAACACCATTAACGCATTGGCCTTTTAGTTTTAGGATTGGCTCGCCATGGGTTCGAACCAGGCCCGTGGCCTGGTGGTAAAGCATAACAAGCGGCTTTCTGTATAGCAGTATGTCATTGATGTCAGCTAGGCCTGTATACCTTGTGCATGTACTTGTAGAAATAAAATTATTATTATTATTATTATTATTATTATTATTTCATGAGTTATTTACAATCGTCCTTTTACCAAATCGAAAACGATTTTGAGTGAATTTCAGCTACGGCTTACCACAACAATGTTGGTGTAAGATTCGTTGGTAAAAACCTGCATTGTGGTTACAGTTGGGGCCCATGCTAATTTGCCCAGGGTAAAGAAAATATACTTAGTTGGAGGGATCCTATTAGGCTGGCATGATACAGTGGTTAGCGCACTAATCTACTAGTTATAGAACAAGCCTGCCTTGAGTTCGAGCTCCATCCGTGAATCATTTACAATTATTCCGATTCGCGAGTCACTTGAGAGATGGTAATTCCCTGGTAATAGTAACTAGCTCTGTCGGAACTAAACCTTCGAAGCTCCCGTAGTCGTATTGCCCAAATGAAATCTCCGAGCTCAGGCTGAAGAATATTATAAGATAAGATAAGATTTCGTTCGGATTTTTAACCCTGGAGGGTTAGCCACCCAGGATAACCCAAGAAAGTCAGTGCGTCATCGAGGACTGTCTAACTTATTTCCATTGGGGGCCTTAATCTTGTCCCCCAGGATGCGACCCACACCAGTCGACTAACACCCAGGTACCTATTTGCTGCTAGGTGAACAGGACAACAGGTGTAAGGAAACGTGTCGAAATGTTTCCACCCGCCGGGAATCGAACCCGGGCCCTCCGTGTGTGAAGCGGGAGCTTTAGCCACCAGGCCACCGGGCCTGCATGATGGAATATCACAGGAAAATGATTAGTTTTTGTTCCCACTATGTTACTTATGTAGAATGGATTAGCAGCACATTGCTGAGGCATTTCAATTTTGTTTAAGCACAAATCTTCCACGTAGGTTTCTGGGGTGCCGCGTAGCTCATTTATGAGAGCATTCGACTCCAAACTGCAATATCACGGGTTCAATTCCGTGGCAGAGAGAAACATCAGATATTTCCTTACACTCTTGCTGTCTCTGCTCACCTGGCAGTAAAGATAAGTACGTACATGTATGTCAGCCGACTATTTTGGGTCGCATCCAACGGGAAAAATGTTAGAAAACTCCGGTGGTTTTAAAATATCGTGTCCTGTGCATATTTAGGGAACACTTTATCAATATATGTATTCCAAAACTCGTCAGCCAACAGATATATAAAAAAATACCAGGATATTTAAAAAAAGACGACCCATGGAGAATGCATATTATTAGTAAGTTACAAAAATTGTGGATCTGTTTGTAGTTATGGTTTTCACATAAATGTTCATAAATCATGAACACTTGTTTTAATGCATCTTTTGATATACCGTTTGCTGTATGTTCTTTAGTTCTTCCAGTGTACGAGAGGAATTTGAATACACAGTATTAAAACAAAACAAAACAAAAAATAAAAAAAAGAAATCCTGTAATGTTAACACCATTCTTGTACTTAATCACTGAAACACAAAGAAAAACATGTTGCAATCATATATGCATTATCCTTAAAAACTTAGTTTAATACACAAGCGAGTAGTTTTTGGATTTTACGTAGTGGCAGTAAACAGTATGGTTGTACGCGCTTATGTGAATTAGTAAATTTAAAGATTTAGTACTTATTAAAGGATTTTATACGTATTTATAAGTTTTCGGAGGGTTTCATAGGTTTTCTTAGTTTTTAATAGCTTTCTTTAGGTTTCTACTGTACTTTATAGGTTTTCGAAGGGTGATAGTGGTTTGGGCCAGGTTAAGGGTGTTGGGACGAGTATCTAGGTTGGCTGGAGGATCAGAATCTGATACTTTGTGTGTAGCCTGGGCACGGTGCTCACTGCCACCAGCACTAGCATGCTTCCACCCAAAACCAGCCACCCACTAGCACGCCACCGCCCACACGCTACTAGTCCGCCTCTACATGCTTCATACACCCACCCACAAGAGGAACGAAAGCACTTGTTAAGGAGTAAATGATCTAATAAACGGAAGAAGGCTCATGATAACGAACGAGGAAGTTGTTGGGATAGTGTAAGGGGAAAGTGTGAGGGGATGATGAGGCAGAGGGAGCAGTGTATGGGCCACGAGGAAGAAGAGGATTATTTTTTATTAAAGGGTGGCACATCCGCTTTGTGCGGCTACCCTCGACTGTATGACATTATGCAAGGTTAGTGCAAGAGTTATCTTTAGATAGGTGAGCCAGCCTCGTGCATGTAGCCACCGCCTTATTCACACGCAATATGACCAGTTAGAATAGAATAATGTTAGAAGACTTAGTTAAATGAAAGAACGCTTAGACGGATATATTGAAAGAGTAGATCATTACACATACCCGGACACAACTTCAGCAACCAGTAATCTCTGCCACTCATCCTGTGAGGGAACATACCTGCATATAAGTATTACATTTCAGCCCGAATAATTGACATGCTTTTGCCAGTATCAACTCCATCCTTGGCGGTTTTAACATGACCATGTAGGGTCATTCAACGTAAGAGGCGGAGGTGCGATTCTCCTTTCGCTAATCGCGGCCTGGTCTCTCATCAGCCAGCTTGTTGATCGCATTGCTTATTGCTTCGCTGTATTGGTTTATCTTGGGTTATTAGCCCTCTGGGTTTAATGATGTGACGAGTCATCTTATTCATGAGAAGGTACGAGAATAAAAAAGTATTGTTTGAGATTCACTTAGTTTACGAAGTGACCAGAGATGACAGGTGTGGTGAGAGGCGCAAACCCGCCTCCACCACTCTTGTCAGTTTCACTATAGTCGTACTGAATTATTGCTTAAATGTAACCTTTTATAAGTTTGCGCCCTTAATAGTACACACTACACTTATGGGTAGTATAAGTTCTAGAAGGGTTGACATGTACTGAAACGTGAGGTGCTTTGATGAATGCGTTTTAGTTTAGGTTTAAGAAGGGTGGGAGGTGTGGTTGTGGGCGGGAAGTGGGTGGTGAAGGTGGCTGCGGCGGCTGGTGAGTGAGGTCAGTCAGTGTGTTGCTGGGCTTGGTGCTACATACATATGCGCTCCCCACCTTCCCGTACTGACCTTAGCTCGATTTGCGATCTTAAATTTAATTGATTTTCCAAATGAGTGCTCGATGTCCCACTCAGTGGTGTCCATACACGCTGTTACACTTGATAATTGTTTTATTAGCCTGTAGTAAATAATCATTTATGTACACATGTACTCTGAAAACCTTAGAGAGTAAAATTGAAAATTAGTTCGATGTGCATAGCAGCAGTGGTATATAATACTATAATTAAATTCGCAAAGTGTGATTCTTCTGGTAAAGTGATCAAGTTTACTTCATTACTGTATCAGCGAGTTTTTTTTTTCTCTTCAAACCTCACTCGTAATGTTCTTCACGATAAGTGCACTTATGTTATCTTGAGTTTTCTTTACTACGGTAAATTTTATTGAATCATATTGTTAAGTAGTAAGGATTAGTATAAACCAGTCTAAAATAGTTTTTGTGTGTGTGAGAATGAGAGTTATTTAGTTTAACAAAATTGGATTCATCAACAGTGTTGCTATCCGGCTCTATGATTACATAGGAACAGTAGCTTTGTTTACCTTACATATTCCATCACACACACAGCTTCTGAAATCTGTCAACCTTTCAGGTATTCCCTGAAAGGTTAAACAGTTACGACAGCTTCTAAGGTTTCATTTCAACCGAGCAAAAGTTACTATTGAGAATTTCGGTCTCCCCTCCTGTCGCTTTTCTTTCTCCCTTCTCTCTTTTGAATTCTTAATGTAATAATAGCTGCTGTACTCTGGTATTGGAAAGCTCTGGTTTTAATTTGGAAAGTGAAGAAAACTCAGACTTTATGTATATACAAGCTTTTAAATATTGTTTAGGTGCTGAGGACCGATCCTGCGACCTTGCGATTGCAAGTCAACGACCAGAAGTGTTGGTGAGACCTAGAGCCTCCGGCTGAGGCCCAGTGTCAGGGTTGGTCCAGCTGGAGACCAGTTTCTTTTTGTTCATCGACGCATTCCTGAATCAGCACCAAACGCACTGTATGACCCCTATGGGTTTAGCACTTCCCTATAATATTTTATTATTAATGCATTTGCACCATTTGTGCATCAACAGTCAGTAGAAACAACCATCTCTGAGATACATAACTCACGAAATATAGATCCATCGCTACTAATAATTGACCGATGGTCAGCCGCACCTGCACCATTGGGCCAATGGAATCAATCTCCTCCATAGGTCCAGTGGAATCACAGTTCCCGCTATAGGGCCAGTGAAATCAGTCCCCGCCATAGGTCCAATGGAATCAGTCCCAAAAACAGGCCCCATCGTCTTCCCTTTCACCACTGAATAGCATTTATAGTGCATGACAAATGATGAACCACCACTGAGTAGAAGTAGGACCAGTGGAATCAGTTCTCGATATAGGGCCAGTGGAATCAGATCCTTCGATTATAGGATAATGGGCTCGTCACCTACACATCTAAGACGCCTCCAGGATAGTGTGGAGTTAAACAGGGTTTTATCATTATATTAATGATATGCAATGCCGACAAGTTGATGAATAAGAAACATGTACAAAACCTGGGTATCTTTACTGAGATGTTTCGCCTGCACTGGAACTTTTCTCTGTAATACATCTTCACCTTTTCTCTGGCTCCATTATACAAGCACCAGATAAGTCTGGTCCAGGGCCGGGCTGCGAAGGTAGGAAAACTCGAGAAACTATACAAAGGTTGGTATATCAAAGGTCACAGGTACGTTTCTACCCTCATGCCTTTGCTTTTAGATAGATCAAGGCTAAGGGGCTAAACATCCATCAAGGCGAAGGGACTGATAAAGCTGGGGCAGGGAGTGTGTGGACCTAGTAACAACCAATGAAGAGGCGGGGCCAGGAGCTATGACTTGACCTCTACAACCACAAGTAGGTGAGGTGAACATTGAATACCTTGAAATTACCTTTCCATTTCTTCCACTGTCTCCAGTATAAGAGACTCCACTGTAAGTCGTATATACTTGAGAGACGGAGAAGCGGAGAGGTAATTTGAAGGTATTTCGTCTCTTAGCCTTGATAGTTGTCTAGTTTCTTAGCCTTGATAGCTATCTAGTCCCTTAACCATGATATTTGTCTAGTCCCTTAGCATCGATAGTTGTCTAGTCCTTAGCTTGATAATCGTCTAGTCCCTTAGCCTTGATAATTGTCTAGTCCCTTAGCTTTTATAACTAATCCCTTGACTTGATCTATGTAAAACAAAGGCATGATGGCGGAAACACTTACACTGGAGCCAGAGGTGCAGCAGGTGTATTAGAGTAAAAGAAAACCTGCTGTTCAGGCGAGACGTTTCGTCAGTAAACATGCACAAGTGTTGTTCAGCTTGTAGTTATTGTATACTGTTGATGGAATGATGTTTGCCTGACACAGCAACCCCATGGAATATTGGTACAGATAATATATTTTACAACTCTATTGCCATTCACTATTTCCACTAGTGGGTCCTGCCCACCTGTGAGGCTATCTCTGACTGATGCATCTCTCCTAATACTCTAGTATACAAGCCTCTGCTTTAGATGGGTTAAGGCTAAGGGTCTGAACACTTTAAAATTAGCTCTCCCCTTCTTCCACCGTTTCCAGTATAAAAGTCGCCTCTATATTAAATTTGGGGGGGGGGGAGGCTTGCTGCACAGGCGAAGTGTCTCGTCAGTCGAGATACCCAGGTGTTGCATGTCTTATTCATCAGGGTTAGTAATGAGCTGGTTACACAATAAACAAAATTATATAAAGATTACAATGAGCGCATTCATTGTTGAGAGACTGGTCCAAGGGACTGCCAGTGGTACTGTGTTGGTTAGGCAGGCTTGAGTGACAGTTGTTTATAGTAGGCATTTAGAATATTTATCCAGCATTTTTGTAATATGTTATTGTGAATTAAATATTTAGACATTTCTTGCGTATTTGTGGATTCCTAGAATTTTTCACATTCACAAGAATTCCTAGAATTTTTCACATTCACAAGAATTCCTAGAATTTTTCACATTTTTCACAAGATATTTGAATAATTCTGCTGACAAAGTTTTTATTTAGTTTGGTGTACGTTAGCTGCTGGTAGCCTAGCGGTAGCCAGCCGGTAATAACACAAGTTTCCTTATTTTGTTAGGTGTGGTTCTCTCTGCATGACATTGATAATAAATGGATTGACTATTATTATTCTCACTCTGTTTAAAGTCTAAGAGACGAAGGTCATTCTGTTTTATTTTCCTGAGACCGCTAGTTACAGTAGACTCCATCCCTGTAGGACACACCTTTGGCAACACATCGGTTCTATCAGACATTTGAAGGCCAAGGCGAGAGGGAATCCACAGAAGGTGGATGCTGACTCAGTTGTTTATAATTTTACTACACCTGTGCCTGCCTTCTGACACAAACATATTACAGTCGTGCTTCATGGAGTTTAAGGCAGTTATTTATAGACTTAAAGGATCACTTACAATTTAGGTGCTAAGATTAGATAAGTGCATACATTTGTGTGAAACGAGTATCGCTGCACATCTGGTATGGTGTGAAGACACCTGTAGAGGGTGAGAGAGAGAGAGAATGAGAATGAAAAATAATTGCTGTTGCATCCCTGCTTTATTTACATTTGTGACAATTTTTAATTAGTAAACCTTGAGTTAAAAAGACTTGATTACTAAAATACGTGAATAAATTCATTGCTGCAGCTCCAGACAGACGTCTCGTGATTGGTAATAGTTCACAACAGCCATCATTGCCATAATTCTACACTATATAACTGAATGTCGCGAGTACAGTACTTTTGAGGCAGGCAAGGTGAATAAGAAAGACGAGCACGTAAATGAGCAGAACAAGGAAATATAAGAATTGGGAGAGATATTGAGAAATGAAAGAAGACCAGGGACTCCCCTGGAAAATTTGTCGTTGCTAATTTAAACAGAATGAGATAAAAGTTTATTTAGGAAATTAACATAGATTTGTAAATCAATAATGAATAACAGAAATAAAATATTTTAGTCTCTCGCTGCCTTCAAGAAGGGTGTGTCTGTCCTCAAGAACTCGAGAGCTAAAAAGTTGGAGCTACCTTCCCTTTTTTTGGTTGACTTATTTTCTTCGCACAACTTATTTTCCTATGTGCTGTATTACCCGCTATATATATATATATATATATATATTATTGATGAGGGGAAAAGGGTGAGTGATGCACTTAGGAGTCTGTGGAGACAAAGAACTTTGTCCTTGGAGGCAAAGAGGGGAATGTATGAGAGTATAGTTTTACCAACACTCTTATATCGGTGTGAAGCATGGGTGATGAATGTTGCAGCGAGGAGAAGGCTGGAGGCAGTGGAGATGTCATGTCTGAGGGCAATGTGTGGTGTGAATATAATGCAGAGAATTCGTAGTTTGGAAGTTAGGAGGAGGTGCGGGATTACCAAAACTGTTGTCCAGAGGGCTGAGGAAGGGTTGTTGAGGTGGTTCGGACATGTAGAGAGAATGGAGCAAAACAGAATGACTTCAAGAGTGTATCAGTCTGTAGTGGAAGGAAGGCGGGGTAGGGGTCGGCCTAGGAAAGGTTGGAGGGAGGGGGTAAAGGAGGTTTTGTGTGCGAGGGGCTTGGACTTCCAGCAGGCGTGCATGAGCGTGTTTGATAGGAGTGAATGGAGACGAATGGTTTTTAATACTTGACGTGCTGTTGGAGTGTGAGCAAAGTAACATTTATGAAGGGGTTCAGGGAAACCGGCAGGCCGGACTTGAGTCCTGGAGATGTGAAGTACAGTGCCTGCACTCTGAAGGAGGGGTGTTAATGTTGCAGTTTGAAAACTGTAGTGTAAAGCACCCTTCTGGCAAGACAGTGGAGTGAATGATGGTGAAAGTTTTTTCTTTTTCGGGCCACCCTGCCTTGGTGGGAATCGGCCAGTGTGATAATAAAAATAATATATATATATATATATATATATATATATATATATATATATATATATATATATATATATATATATATATATATATATATATATATATATATATATATATATAATTTTTTTTTTCAACAAGTTGGCCGTCTCCCACCGAGGCAGGGTGACCCAAAAAAGAAAGAAAAGCCCCAAAAAGAAAATGCTTTCATCATCATTCAACACTTTCACCACACTCACACATAATCACTGTTTTTGCAGAGGTGCTCAGAATACAACAGTTTAGAAGCATATACGTATAAAGATACACAACATATCCCTCCAAACTGCCAAGATCCCAAACCCCTCCTTTAAAGTGCAGGCATTGTACTTCCCATTTCCAGGACTCAAGTCCGACTATATGAAAATAACCGGTTTCCCTGAATCCTCTCTCCAACCCTTTCGAGGACGACCCCTACCTCGTCTTCCTTCCCCTATAGATTTATATGCTTTCCATGTCATTCTACTTTGATCCATTCTCTCTAAATGACCAAACCACCTCAACAACCCCTCTTCTGCCCTCTGACTAATACTTTTATTAACTCCACACCTTTTCCTAATTTCCACACTCCGAATTTTCTGCATAATATTTACACCACACATTGCCCTTAGACAGGACATCTCCACTGCCTCCAACCGTCTCCTCGCTGCTGCATTTACCACCCAAGCTTCACACCCATATAAGAGTGTTGGTACTACTATACTTTCATACATTCCCTTCTTTGCCTCCATAGATAACGTTCTTTGACTCCACATATACCTCAATGCACCACTCACCTTTTTTCCCTCATCAATTCTATGATTAACCTCATCCTTCATAAATCCATCCGCCGACACGTCAACTCCCAAGTATCTGAAAACATTTACTTCTTCCATACTCCTCCTCCCCAATTTGATATTCAATTTTTCTTTATCTAAATCATTTGATACCCTCATCACCTTACTCTTTTCTATGTTCACTTTCAACTTTCTACCTTTACACACATTCCCAAACTTATCCACTAACCTTTGCAATTTTTCTTTAGAATCTCCCATAAGCACAGTATCATCAGCAAAAAGTAACTGTGTTAATTCCCATTTTGAATTTGATTCCCCATAATTTAACCCCACCCCTCTCCCGAACACCCTAGCATTTACTTCTTTTACAACCCCATCTATAAATATATTAAACAACCATGGTGACATTACACATCCCTGTCTAAGACCTACTTTTACCGGGAAGTAGTCTCCCTCTCTTCTACACACCCTAACCTGAGCCTCACTATCCTCATAAAAACTCTTTACAGCATTTAGTAACTTACCACCTATTCCATATACTTGCAGCATCTGCCACATTGCTCCCCTATCCACTCTATCATATGCCTTTTCTAAATCCATAAATGCAATAAAAACTAACCTACCTTTATCTAAATACTGTTCACATATATGCTTCAATGTAAACACTTGATCTACACATCCCCTACCCACTCTGAAACCTCCTTGCTCATCCGCAATCCTACATTCTGTCTTACCTCTAATTCTTTCAATTATAACCCTACTATACACTTTTCCTGGTATACTCAATAAACTTATTCCTCTATAATTTTTACAAACTCTTTTGTCCCCTTTCCCTTTATATAAAGGGACTATACATGCTCTCCGCCAATCCCTAGGTACCTTCCCCTCTTTCATACATTTATTAAACAAAAGTACCAACCACTCCAACACTATATCCCCCCCCCCTGCTTTTAACATTTCTGTCATGATCCCATCAGTTCCAGCTGCTTTACCCCCTTTCATTCTACGTAATGCCTCACGTACCTCCTCCACACTTACATTCTGCTCTTCTTCACTCCTAAAAGATGGTATACCTCCCTGACCAGTGCATGAAATTACCACCTCCCTTTCTTCCTCAACATTTAAAAGTTCCTCAAAATATTCTCGCCATCTACCTAATACCTCCCTCTCCCCATCTACTAACTCCCCTACTCTGTTTTTAACTGACAAATCCATACTTTCCCTAGGCTTTCTAAACTTGTTTAACTCACTCCAAAATTTTTTCTTATTTTCATTTAAATTTCTTCACAGTGCCTCTCCCACTCTATCATCTGCTCTCCTTTTGCACTCTCTCACCACTCTCTTCACCTTTCTTTTACTGTCCACATACTCTGCTTTTCTTATAACACTTCTGCTTTGTAAAAACCTCTCATAAGTTAACTTTTTCTCTTTTGTCACACCCTTTACTTCATCATTCCACCAATCACTCCTCTTTCCACCTGCCCCCACCCTCCTATAACCACAAACTTCTGCCCCACATTCTAATACTGCATTTTTAAAACTATTCCAACCCTCTTCAACCCCTCCACTACTCATCTTTGCACTAGCCCACCTTTCTGCCAACAGTCGCTTATATCTCCCCCGAACTTCCTCCTCCCTTAGTTTATACACTTTCACCTCCCTCTTACTTGTTGTTGCCACCTTCCTCTTTTCCCATCTACCTCTTACTCTAACTGTAGCTACAACTAAATAATGATCCGATATATCAGTTGCCCCTCTATAAACATGTACATCCTGGAGCCTACCCATCAACCTTTTATCCACCAATACATAATCTAACAAACTACTTTCATTACGTGCTACATCATACCTTGTATATTTATTTATCCTCTTTTTCATAAAATATGTATTACTTATTACCAAATCTCTTTCTACACATAGCTCAATTAAAGGCTCCCCATTTACATTTACCCCTGGCACCCCAGATTTACCTACTACTACCTCCATAACATTTTTACCCACTTTAGCATTGAAATCCCCAACCACCATTACTCTCACACTTGATTCAAAACTCCCCACGCATTCACTCATCATTTCTCAAAATCTCTCTCTCTCTCTCTCTCTCTCTCTCTCTCTCTCTCTCTCTCTCTCTCTCTCTCTCTCTCTCTCTCTCTCTCTCTCTCTCTCTCTCTCTCTCTCTCTCTCTCTCTCTCTCTCTCCTCTACACTTCTTTCTTCTCCAGGTGCATGCACGCTTACTATAACCCACTTTTCACATCCAGTCTTTATTTTACTCCACATAATCCTTGAATTAATACATTTATAGTCCCTCTTTTCCTGCCATAGCTTATCCTTCAACATTATTGCTACTCCTTCTTTAGCTCTAACTCTGTTTGAAACCCCTGACCTAATCCCATTTATTCCTCTCCATTGAAACTCTCCCACCCCCTTCAGCTTTGTTTCACTTAAAGCCAGGACATCCAGTTTCTTCTCATTCATAACATCCACAATCATCTCTTTCTTATCATTTGCACAACATCCACGCACATTCAGACTTCCCACTTTGACAATTTTCTTCTTATTCTTTTTAGTAATCTTTACAGGAAAAGGGGTTACTAGCCCATTGTTCCCGGCATTTTAGTTGACTTTTACAACACGCATGGCTTACGGAGGAAAGATTCTTATTCCACTTCCCCATGGATATAAAAGGAAAAGTAATAAGACCAAGAACTATTAAGATAAAATCAAAGAAAACTCAGATGAGTGTGTATAAATCAACGTGTCTGTGTAGTGTGACCTATATATATATATATATATATATATATATATATATATATATATATATATATATATATATATATATATATATATATATATATATAAATAATGTATGTATATATAATGTGCCAAAGAGGTAAAACTGGTTAGTTAGCAAGAACTCATTTGAAATTAAGTCCTTTCTAAAAATTTCTCTTATACATTTAAAGATATATATTTTTTCATTTATGTTAATGTAAAAATTAATAATTTTGTGTCAAAAGAATCTTTGAAAACTTATCTAGCCGTATAACAAGTGCAATTTAATTTAGCCTAATCCAACTAAATATATTTTAGGTATATACTGATATACATTTTTTTTTCTTTGGGTTCAGAATAATTTTTGCGAAATTATTGCATACACATATTTTTGCTTGCCTTATTCAGCAAGAATAGCATTGCTATTTAAGCCAAAATAGCAAGTTTTTACCTATCCGGCACGACATATATATATATATATATAATATATATATATATATATAATATATATATATATATATAATATATATATATATATATATATATATATATATATATATATATATATATATATATATATATATATATATATATATATATATATATATATATCGCGCAAAAAATTGTGAACATCTGTGGAAAATGCAAAACTACCACAGGGAGAGTTGAAAGATAGTTCTAGGCCCCCGTGGTTATTTTGCATATATATATATATATATATATATATATATATATATATATATATATATATATATATATATATATTTATAATGTCGTGCCGAATAGGCAGATCTTGGCTTAAATAGCAACGCTCATCTTGCCATACAGGACTAGTGAAAAATTGTGTATGCAATAATTTCGCCAAAATCATTCTGAACCTAACGAAAAAAATATATTTCACTGTGTTTGTTTAGTATTAAATTATTGTAAACAAATCTAAAATATATTTAGTTGGGTTAGGCTAAAATAAATTGCGCTTGTTATAATAAGGTTATGTACGTTTTCTAAGTTCCTTTTGGTGCAAAATTATAAATTTTTACATCAACATTAATGAAAAAAATATATCTTTAAACGTATAAGAGAAAATTTTAGAAAGGGCTTAATTTTAAATGAGTTCTTGCTAATTGACCAGTTTTACATATTCGGCACGACATATATATATATATATATATATATATATATATATATATATATATATATATATATATATATATATATATATATATATATATATAATCAAGTCGGGATGGCCCCATTGCTGAAAAGGTGCTTGCCAACTTGCTTTGGGCTGTAACATCAGACAGGGAGACTGTCCGTCTCCAAGCTGTGAGCGCACATCACTCTGGTTACTTCCTCCAAACAATTCCCATTTCGGCAATGGGAACATGCCTCGACCCTAAGACCTTCTGTATTGCAGTAGCTCTCCGCCTTGCTGCCCCAGTTCACACGGAATGTACGTGTATTTGCGGCGATGCGTAAGCCGACCAATATGGTCTACATGGTCTTAACTGCTCCAAAACCAAGGGCTGGCACGCAAAATGTAATGAAGTCAACGACATCGTAAAGAGAAGCCTTTCTACACTGGATGCCCAGCCAAGAGAGCCCCAATCACTAGCAGCCAACAATACTCACAACCCAGCAAACCGCCCCGATGGGATCACCATCTATCCTTGGAAGATTGGCAAGCTCTTAGCATGGGCCTATACCTGCGTGTAGACGCTGGCTGACATCTACATCCATCACAGTGTCGGGCGACAGTGAACAGCTGCTGATCACAGGGAGGAGTACAAGATCGGCAAGTACAGAGACATAGGCCAGCAGTATCAGTTTGTCCCGATGGGATCAGATATCTTAGGATCATGGGGAAAAAAAAAACACCACACGCTTCCTTAAAGAACTGGGTTCCACACTTATCGACACCCCCAGGGACCCAAGGGCAGCCACTTTCATGTTCCAGCGCCGCAGTGTGGCCATCCAGAGGGGAAATGCTGCATACTTGGATTGTGTCCAGCTTCGGAGGGATTAGAGGAGATTCATTATTTTTTATACATTGTGCCAATGTATTCACGTTTGTGGTTTTTGTGAATGCATTCTCTCTATAAATAAAGTTCACATAGAATATAGAATATAGGGGGTGGTAGGAGAAGAAAATATTCCAACAGCTTCGGGGAGTGCCTTGAGTTTTCCTTGAAGTACGTGTATTCTCTTCTCTGAGGACGAGAGTTCCCAGTCCAGTTCTAGAGGTGGTACCTATACCTAAAGTATATAGTTTTCTCTTTGAGATTAAGACACATGTGCAACATCTGGGTATCTTTATTGTAGACGTTTCGCCATCCAGTGGCTTTATCAATACAAATTCTAGGACATAACTTGAAGACAGTAGAACTATGTACAGAAGATGAGGTAATCAGTCCCTCAACCTAGGAGTAGGTGCAAAGAGCACCATAGTCGTGGAGATTCTCCACGACTATGGTGCTCTTTGCACCTACTCGTAGGTTGAGGGACTGATTACCTCATCTTCTGTACATAGTTTTACTGTCTTCAAGTTATGTCCTAGAATTTGTATTGATAAAGCCACTGGATGGCGAAACGTCTACAATAAAGATACCCAGATGTTGCACATGTCTTTATCTCATCTTGTCGGTATTATATACCATTCGTACACAGTTTTCTCTTTAAACAGTTTGCATCCGTCAGAGAGATTAAAAGGCAGCTAGAGACAATCATTGACCAATAGGGTGGGGGACGTCAGTCAGTACCAGTTGCTGCTAGAGATTTGCGTGATATTGATAATGTCTGTGTTTAGGTTTAGCTCTGAGCATGAGTACAGTGTGCTGCAGGGTCCCCACCCCCTGGTGTTGATGCTTGTGATGGTGGTGGTAGAGGTGGTGAGGCGAGGTGGTGGTGGTGCAGCTGGGGGTGATGAGGTTGTGGTAGTGGTGGTTAGAAAATGCAGGTGATGAATTCACATTACCTGTTCTGATATATGAGCATTGAAATTGAGGGAGGCAGTTGCCAGTGGGTTTATATTAAGAATAAATCTATATAAATCAATGTAAAACGATTGTTAAAAACCACTCATAATGGAATATATAGTTATTCATGACCCAGGAAAATACATTTTTCTAAGAGTGACATACTTAAATGTTTGCTGATGTTACTATCCTGAAATGTGCAAAACTTCACTAAAGAAAAGACCGTTGTGTAAGCTAAAGTGCCAGTTTTATGTGATGCCGACAGAACGAAGCAGTGCACAGGAGAGTGGCTAAATCAATTTAAGTGCAGAGATAAAGGTTTAGAGGAGCACAAAAGTAAATGCCAAGTAGCCGAGACACTGAGAGACAACAGATGTTATAGGAGGAATATATGCATAGCGTTGAGGACTCCCAGGGTCTGCAAAACAACCAACATCACCCAACACTGACAACCACTAGTACTTGTCGGAAGAAGAGTACACACACTAATCAATCCAGTATGAGATGGATGGAGCAGTACCGAAAAAAATTATGATCAGTTTTCAAAATCTATCATGCAAAGACTTAAAGAAAAAAAGATATTGCTTATTAATAACAAAAACTTTAAACACGTTAGAGGTCGCGATCAAATTTAGACGAACGAGTAACTACTTCAGCCATATGAATTAAATAAAGGAAACTGGCTTTTTCACGAAAGTGATTGTGATAGTGTAGAGCAAATACACCCGGGTAAGTACACATACCACCTGCAAGAAAACAAAATGAACAAAATCGTTCAAAAAATATAAGACTAAATATTGTTTTCACTTGCCTTAATTTTAAATAAGACAGTAACACTGTTGGTCTCTACTTACAAGTGAAGTTACATACACTGAAGACGATATGAAAATCAGCACTCTTATGAAAAACACTTTTCCACGAAGGGGAGTTTACCTTGATGGATCGAACCTGATTACCTCCCACTCCCTGGGAGTTGTACGACTTAAAGGAATCCAATAATAATTCTGAGAGACTCATAAATGTCTGTTAAACAATGGAGTCAGCAACTCCGGGTATAAGACCCCAGACAGTTTTTAATGAACTCTCCCCAGTCTACGGAATATATATCGTTTATTAACACAAATTGTACGGGAGGTACTATCCGGTTCTGTGAAGTGAAACTAAAGCGTGTTAACCGTTTTGCACTCTACCAGAGTTGCTCGTCATTGATTTCTCTCATGAACATGGAAGATGGCAAATAAGTCTTGATGTCCTGAGTTCCTTAATGCTTCTTATTTCTCTAATATATCCTTCGAGACGGTATTAAGAAGTCAATTATCGGATTTATGGAAAAGTGTTTCACATTGAAGGTCAGCACGGCTGTAGAGCAACTTTCTCATAACTATTAGACCAATGTGAAAAACCATGGCGGTATTGGAAGACAATATCAATGCAGATTTTGTATAAATTTTGCAGGCGTAATTGATGAATATAACCATAGGGTAATAGCTTACAAAATAAGGCCAAAACGTATGAATGAAGGTGGAAATTCAAATTTCTAAAAAATAAAGAAATACTAGACAAATTGCAATCTAGTCTGAGCAAAGCACCTTTGCCGTTTCTCAGCGTTATAGCAGACACGTAAAAACGTTAACCACAGCTTCGAGTCATGTTTTGCGGACGATACAAGAGTAAATATAGTCAAATACTCTTAAAAAAAAAAAAGCTACATTTGGATAACTGTAATGTTTTGAATTGGAAAGCGGAAAACCAGATATAAAATATACTAACAAATACCAACTGCTCCAACGCGCTTATGTATGAGGAGGATGAGATATGGGGTAACTTTAGAGTTCGTTACTGTGTGGGTAGCAGAAGTTTATGGGTATAGTATAAGGATGGGTGCAGGCGGGACGAAGAGAAATTGGTGAAATGATGCAATAAAGAGGGTGGTAAGGAAGAAAAAAATAGCATGTAATGTGAAAATGATAGATTAAGGTTGATTGATGTTGGTTTGCCGGTACTGCCGGCCCGGGTCTTCTCCATATGGCGACCTCGCGGTGGCCCCCCCGGGTGGGGGTGT